>NW_027440707.1:52500-62500 GCF_031893055.1 Leptodactylus fuscus | reverse complement strand
CACTTCCAGGAGACCCAGGGGGGCGAGCCTGAGGCGGCAGGCTGGCCCAGGGTTCCAGGAGAGAGGGAGAGATTGTCCCAGGCGGCTGGGAGAGCCAGGCCTACCCAGGGCTACCCGAGCCTGGGTAATGCCGGAGGCTCAGTCCCTAGCAGGTGGCAGGCTGCATTCTGCTAAGTGTCTACCAAGAGGGCACCACTTCCAGGCAACCCAGGGGGCTAAGCCTGAGGCGGCAGGCAGGCCCAGGGTTCCAGGAGAGAGGGAGAGATTGTCCCAGGCGGCTGGGAAAGCCAGGCCTACCCAGGGCTACCCGAGCCTGGGTAATGCCGGAGGCTCAGTCCCTAGCAGGTGGCAGGCTGCATTCTGCTAAGTGTCTACCAAGAGGGCACCACTTCCAGGCAACCCAGGGGGCTAAGCCTGAGGCGGCAGGCAGGCCCAGGGTTCCAGGAGAGAGGGAGAGATTGTCCCAGGCGGCTGGGAAAGCCAGGCCTACCCAGGGCTACCCGAGCCTGGGTAACGCCGGAGGCTAAGTCCCTAGCAGGTGGAAGGCTGCAATCTGCTAAAAATCCACCGGATGGCAACGGAGAGGCGCGCTCCCCGGCTTGTCCACAAGGCGGCGCCAGCATTCAGGTTGCAGGCTGCATTCTGCTAAAAATCCACCGGATGGCAACGGAGAGCCGCTCTCCCCGGCTCGTCCACAAGGCGGCGCCACTTCCAGGAGACCCAGGGGGGCGAGCCTGAGGCGGCAGGCTGGCCCAGGGTTCCAGGAGAGAGGGAGAGATTGTCCCAGGCGGCTGGGAGAGCCAGGCCTACCCAGGGCTACCCGAGCCTGGGTAATGCCGGAGGCTCAGTCCCTAGCAGGTGGCAGGCTGCATTCTGCTAAGTGTCTACCAAGAGGGCACCACTTCCAGGCAACCCAGGGGGCTAAGCCTGAGGCGGCAGGCAGGCCCAGGGTTCCAGGAGAGAGGGAGAGATTGTCCCAGGCGGCTGGGAAAGCCAGGCCTACCCAGGGCTACCCGAGCCTGGGTAACGCCGGAGGCTAAGTCCCTAGCAGGTGGAAGGCTGCAATCTGCTAAAAATCCACCGGATGGCAACGGAGAGCCGCAGTCCCCGGCTCGTCCACAAGGCGGCGCCAGCACTCGGGTTGCAGGCTGCATTCTGCTAAAAATCCACCGGATGGCAACGGAGAGCCGCTCTCCCCCGCTTGCCCACAAGGCGGCGCCACTTCCAGGCGACCCAGGGGGCTAAGCCTGAGGTGGCAGGCCGGCCCAGGGTTCCAGGAGAGAGGGAGAGATCGTCCCAGGCGGCTGGGACAGCCAGGCCTACCCGAGCCTGGGTAATGCCAGAGGCTAAGTCCCTAGCAGGTGGAAGGCTGCAATCTGCTAAAAATCCACCGGATGGCAACGGAGAGCCGCGGTCCCCGGCTCGTCCACAAGGCGGCGCCAGCACTCGGGTTGCAGGCTGCATTCTGCTAAAAATCCACCGGATGGCAACGGAGAGCCGCTCTCTCCCCGCTTGTCCACAAGGCGGCGGCCACTTCCAGGCGACCCAGGGGCTAAGCCTGAGGGCGGCAGGCCGGCCCAGGGTTCCAGGAGAGAGGGAGAGATCGTCCCAGGCGGCTGGGACAGCCAGGCCGACCCGAGCCTGGGTAATGCCAGAGGCTAAGTCCCTAGCAGGTGGAAGGCTGCAATCTGCTAAGTGTCTACCAAGGAGGGCACCACTTCCAGGCAACCCAGGGGGCTAAGCCTGAGGCGGCAGGCTGCCCAGGGTTCAGGAGAGAGGGAGAGATCGTCCCAGGCGGCTGGGAAAAAAGCCAGGCCGACCCAGGGCTACCCTAGCCTGGGTAAAGCCAGAGGCTAAGTCCCTAGCAGCGGCAGGCTGCGTTCTGCTAAGTGACTTCCAGAGGGAGACACTTCCAGGAGACCCAGGGGGCTAAGCCTGAGGGCGGCAGGCCGGCCCAGGTTCCAGGAGAGAGGGAGAGTTCGTCCCAGGCGGCTGGGAAAAAAAGCCAGGCCTACCCAGGGCTACCCGAGCCTGGGTACATGCCGGAGGCTAAGTCCCTAGCAGGTGGAAGGCTGCAATCTGCTAAAAATCCACCGGATGGCAACGGAGAGCCGCGGTCCCCGGCTCGTCACAAGGCGGCGCCAGCACTCGGGTTGCAGGCTGCATTCTGCTAAAAATCCACCGGATGGCAACGGAGAGCCGCTCTCCCCCGCTTGTCCACAAGGCGGCGCCACTTCCAGGCGACCCAGGGGGCTAAGCCTGAGGGCGGCAGGCCGGCCCAGGGTTCCAGGAGAGAGGGAGAGATCGTCCCAGGCGGCTGGGAAAGCCAGGCCTACCCAGGGCTACCCGAGCCTGGGTACATGCCGGAGGCTAAGTCCCTAGCAGGTGGAAGGCTGCATTCTGCTAAGTGTCTACCAGAGGTAGACGCTTCCAGGAAACCCAGGGGGCTAAGCCTGAGGGCGGCAGGCCGGCCATGGGCTCCAGGAGAGAGGGAGAGATTGTCCCAGGCGGCTGGGAAAGCCAGGCCTACCCAGGGCTACCCGAGCCTGGATACATGCCGGAGGCTAAGTCCCTAGCAGGTGGAAGGCTGCATTCTGCTAAAAATCCACCGGATGGCAACGGAGAGCCGCGGTCCCCGGCTCGTCCACAAGGCGGCGCCAGCACTCGGGTTGCAGGCTGCATTCTGCTAAAAATCCACCGGATGGCAACGGAGAGCCGCTCTCCCCGGCTCGTCCACAAGGCGGCGCCACTTCCAGGCGACCCAGGGGGCTAAGCCTGAGGGCGGCAGGCCGGCCCAGGGTTCCAGGAGAGAGGGAGAGATCGTCCCGGGCGGCTGGGAAAAAAGCCAGGCCGACCCAGGGCTACCCTAGCCTGGGTAAAGCCAGAGGCTAAGTCCCTAGCAAGGCGGTAGGCTGCGTTCTGCTAAGTGACTTCCAGAGGGAGACACTTCCAGGAGACCCAGGGGGCTAAGCCTGAGGGCGGCAGGCCGGCCCGGGGTTCCAGGAGAGAGGGAGAGATCGTCCCAGGCGGCTGGGAAAAAAGCCAGGCCGACCCAGGGCCACCCCAGCCTGGGTAAAGCCAGAGGATAAGTCCCTAGCAGGTGGAAAGCTGCAATTTGCTATGGAAAGCTGCAATTTGCTATGGAAAGCTGCAATTTGCTAAAAATCCACCGGATGGCAACGTAGAGCCGCTCTCCCCGGCTCGTCCACAAGGCGGCGCCACTTCCGGGCGACCCAGGGGGCTAAGCCTGAGGGCGGCAGGCCGGCCCAGGGTTCCAGGAGAGAGGGAGAGATCGTCCCGGGCGGCTGGGAAAAAGCCAGGCCGACCCAGGGCTGCCGTTGCCTGGGTAATGCCGGAGGCCGAGTCCCTAGCAGGTGGCAGGCTGCTAGCGTCTACCAGAGGGCGAGATCCCGCCTCCCCGAGCGGCCGGGGAGAGAGGATTTGCAGGAGCTGACAGGCGCGCACGCAGAAGGGAAATCCCCCTTGGCGGCCGGGGGGAGAGACGATTTGCAGGAGCTGACAGGCGCGCACGCGCGCGCGCAGAAGGGAAAGTCCCCGGGCGGCCGCGGGGAGAGAGGAGAGATGATTGGCAGGAGCTGACAGGCGCGCACGCGCAGAAGGGAAGTCACCCTCGGCGGGCGGCGGGAGAGACGATTTGCAGGAGCTGACAGGCGCGCACGCGCAGAAGGGAGAGTCGTCCCCCCCCGGGCCGGGGAGAGAGATGATTGGCAGCCGGCGGAGGTAGCTGCCAGGCGGACCAGAAGGAGAACTGCGGCCGCTCCGAGCAGAAGGGAAATCCCCCGGGCCTCCGGGGAGACGAGCGGCCTCTGGCAGGCGCGGCGAGCCGGCCGCCGGCGCCGCCATCCCGGGCGAGGCGACGGGCGCCTCCCGCCCGGCGCATATGGCACTTCCGTCGACACTTAGTCAAATTTTCAACTTTCAAAATTCCTCCGGCGGCCGTGTTTCACTCCGGGGAGCGGCGCCCTCACGCCGGCGGCGGCGCGCCTCGGCCGGCACGAAGGGGTACCACCTCGAGTCGGTGTCGGGGGTCCCGCCGTGGAACCGGGCGTCGGACGGCCCCGGAGGAGGCCTCGGAGCCGAAAAGGCACTACCGGAATGAGGTTGAATTTGACGGCCGGATCCGGGCCGGAGTTCCACAAAGTCGGACACTTTGAGTGGTTGGTCTTCATGTAATGGGACAGGTGACACTCTCTCTGTGACCTACTTTTGAACACCCCCGTCAAGAACCGTGTCCGAGACAGCGTGTGCTGTCAATTAGCTTACCAAAAGTCAGAGTACCAGGGCATCGGACACCCGACTCTGACAAAGTCCCAGTGAACTCTGCTGACAGGCCGCCGACGGCGGATCCCTGCGGGGGGGAGGCAGAGCGAGGGCACCGCCCCCCCGGGTTGCGAGACAAGCCTCTTTAGGTCGCGTGGCAAGCCTCGGTTTTCAGGCGGGCGCTTCCCGCCGAGCCAATCGGCACTTTTAGACACTTTTGGGGAAAAAAAAAAGAAAAAGTCAAACTTTGAAAAATAAATAACCAACGAAACACGGACCAATGAGAACCGCTTCCGGCTGGTCGCGGAAGGGAGAGATGATTGGCAGGAGCTGCCCTGCGCGCTAGAATGAGAACTGCGGCCGCTCCGAGCAGAAGGGAAATCCCCCGGGCGGGCCAGGGGAGACGAGCGGCCGCTGGCAGGTACGGCGAGAGGGCGCCGGTGCCGCCATCCCGGGCGAGGCGACGGGCGCCCCCCGCTGAGCCGATCGGCTCTCGGACACTTTGGGGAAAAAAATAAAAAATAAAAAAGGCAAACTTTGAAATAAAACCCCACGAAACACGGACCTCGGTGAGATCCCCCGGGCGGCCGGGGAGAGATGATTGGCAGGAGCTGCCAGGCGCGCAGAAGGGAAGTCCCCCTGTGCGGCCGGGGAGAGATGATTGGCAGCAGGCGGAGGCAGCCGCCAGGCGGACCAGAAGGAGAACTGCGGCCGCTCCGAGCAGAAGGGAAATCCCCCGGCGCGGGCCAGGGGAGACGAGCGGCCGCTGGCAGGTACGGCGAGAGGGCGCCGGTGCCGCCATCCCGGGGGAGGCGACGGGCGCCTCCCGCCGAGCCGATCGGCACTTTTAGACACTTTGGGGGAAAAAGACCGACATTTTAATAAACCCCATACAACACGGACCAGTGAGAACTGCAGCCGGCCGGCCGGCCGGCCGGCGCAGAAGGGAGGTCCCCCGGGAGGGCCGGGGGAGAGATGATTGGCAGGCGGAGGTAGCTGCCAGGCGCGCGCAGAAGGGAAGTTCCCCCGGGCGGCCGGGGGGAGAGAGAGAGAGAGATGATTGGCAGCCGGCGGAGGTAGCTGCCAGGCGGACCAGAACGAGAACTGCGGCCGCTCGGAGCGGAAGGGGAAGTCTGAGGCGGCAGGCCGGCCCAGGGTTCATGGAGAGAGGGAGAGATTGTCCCAGGCGGCTGGGAAAAAAGCCAGGCCGACCCAGGGCCACCCCAGCCTGGGTAAAGCCAGAGGATAAGTCCCTAGCAGGCGGCAGGCTGCGTTCTGCTAAGTGTCTACCGAGAGGGCACCACTTCCAGGCAACCCAGGGGGCTAAGCCTGAGGCGGCAGGCTGGCCCAGGGTTCCAGGAGAAGAGGGAGAGATCGTCCCAGGCGGCTGGGAAAGCCAGGCCTACCCAGGGCTACCCGAGCCTGGGCACATGCCGGAGGCTAAGTCCCTAGCAGGTGGAAGGCTGCAATCTGCTAAAAATCCACCGGATGGCAACGGAGAGCCGCAGTCCCCGGCTCGTCCACAAGGCGGCGCCAGCACTCGGGTTGCAGGCTGCATTCTGCTAAAAATCCACCGGATGGCAACGGAGAGCCGCTCTCCCCGGCTCGTCCACAAGGCGGCGCCACTTCCAGGCGACCCAGGGGGCTAAGCCTGAGGCGGCAGGCCGGCCCAGGGTTCCAGGAGAGAGAGGGAGAGATCGTCCCAGGCGGCTGGGAAAGCCAGGCCGACCCAGGGCTACCCGAGCCTGGGTAAAGCCAGAGGCTAAGTCCCTAGCAGGTGGCAGGCTGCATGCTGCCAAGTGTCTACCGAGAGGGCACCACTTCCAGGCGACCCAGGGGGCTAAGCCTGAGGCGGCAGGCTGGCCCAGGGTTCCAGGAGAGAGGGAGAGATTGTCCCAGGCGGCTGGGAAAGCCAGGGCTACCCGAGCCTGGGTACATGCCGGAGGCTGAGTCCCTAGCAGGCGGCAGGCTGAATTCTGCTAAGTGTCTACCAGAGGGCGACACTTCCAGGAGACCCAGGGGGCTAAGCCTGAGGCGGCAGGCTGGCCCAGGGTTCCAGGAGAGAGGGAGAGATTGACCCAGGCGGCTGGGAAAGCCAGGCCTACCCAGGGCCACCCGAGCCTGGGTACATGCCGGAGGCTAAGTCCCTAGCAGGTGGAAGGCTGCAATTTGCTATGGAAAGCTGCAATTTGCTAAAAATCCACCGGATGGCAACGGAGAGCGGCTCTCCCCGGCTCGTCCACAAGGCGGCGCCACTTCCAGGCGACCCAGGGGGCTAAGCCTGAGGCGGCAGGCCGGCCCAGGGTTCCAGGAGAGAGGGAGAGATTGTCCCAGGCGGCTGGGAAAGCCAGGCCGACCCAGGGCTACCCGAGCCTGGGTAAAGCCAGAGGCTAAGTCCCTAGCAGGTGGCAGGCTGCATTCTGCTAAGTGTCTACCAAGAGGGCACCACTTCCAGGCAACCCAGGGGGCTAAGCCTGAGGCGGCAGGCTGGCCCAGGGTTCCAGGAGAAGAAGGAGAGATCGTCCCAGGCGGCTGGGAAAGCCAGGCCTACCCAGGGCTACCCGAGCCTGGGTACATGCCGGAGGCTAAGTCCCTAGCAGGTGGAAGGCTGCAATTTGCTATGGAAAGCTGCAATTTGCTAAAAATCCACCGGATGGCAACGGAGAGCGGCTCTCCCCGGCTCGTCCACAAGGCGGCGCCACTTCCAGGCGACCCAGGGGGCTAAGCCTGAGGCGGCAGGCCGGCCCAGGGTTCCAGGAGAGAGGGAGAGATTGTCCCAGGCGGCTGGGAAAGCCAGGCCGACCCAGGGCTACCCGAGCCTGGGTAAAGCCAGAGGCTAAGTCCCTAGCAGGTGGCAGGCTGCATTCTGCTAAGTGTCTACCAAGAGGGCACCACTTCCAGGCGACCCAGGGGGCTAAGCCTGAGGCGGCAGGCTGGCCCAGGGTTCCAGGAGAGAGGGAGAGATTTGTCCCAGGCGGCTGGGAAAGCCAGGCCTACCCAGGGCTACCAGAGCCTGGGTACATGCCGGAGGCTAAGTCCCTAGCAGGTGGAAGGCTGCAATTTGCTATGGAAAGCTGCAATTTGCTAAAAATCCACCGGATGGCAACGGAGAGCGGCTCTCCCCGGCTCGTCCACAAGGCGGCGCCACTTCCAGGCGACCCAGGGGGCTAAGCCTGAGGCGGCAGGCCGGCCCAGGGTTCCAGGACAGAGGGAGAGATCGTCCCAGGCGGCTGGGAAAAGCCAGGCCGACCCAGGGCTGCCGGAGCCTGGGTAATGCCAGAGGCCGAGTCCCTAGCAGGTGGCAGGCTGCTAGCGTCTACCAGAGGGCGAGATCCCGCCTCCCCGAGCGGCCGGGGAGAGAGGATTTGCAGGAGCTGACAGGCGCGCAGAAGGGAAATCCGGAGAGATGATTGGCAGCCGGCGGAGGCAGCCGCCAGGCGGACCGGAAGGAGAACTGCGGCCGCTGGGAGCGGAAGGGAAATCCCCCGGGCGTCCGGGGAGACTAGCGGCCGCGGCAGGCGCGGCGACCCGGCGCCGGTGCCGCCATCCCGGGCGAGGCGACGGGCGCCTCCCCGCCGGCGCGGTTGGCACTTCCGTCGACACTTTGCCAAATTTTCAACTTTCAAAATTCCTCCGGCGGCCGTTTTTCACACCGGGGAGCGGCGTCCTCACGCCGGCGGCGGCGCACCTCGGCCGGCAAAAAGGGGTACCTCCTCGAGTCGGTGTCGGGGGTCCCGCCGTGGAACCGGGCGTCGGACGGCCCCGGAGGAGGCCTCGGAGCGGAAAAGGCACTACCGGAATGAGGTTGAATTTGACGGCCGGATCCGGGCCGGAGTTCCACAAAGTCGGACACTTTGAGTGGTTGGTCTTCATGTAATGGGACAGGTGACACTCTCTCTGTGACCTACTTTTGAACACCCCCGTCAAGAACCGTGTCCGAGACAGCGAGTCCTGTCAATTAGCTTACCAAAAGTCAGAGTACCAGGGGATCGGACACCCGACTCTGACAAAGTCCCAGTGAACTCTGCTCACAGGCCGCCGACGGCGGATCCCCGCGGGGGGGAGGCAGAGCGAGGGCACCGCCCCCCCGGGTTGCGTGACAAGCCTCTTCAGGTCGCGTGGCAAGCCGCAGTTTTCAGGCGGGCGCCTCCCGCCGAGCCGATCGGCACTTAGACGCTTTGGGGGAAAAAAAGGTCAAACGCACAAAAAAAAAACCCCATAAAACACGGACCATAAGAGATCCCCCGGGCGGCCGGGGAGAGATGATTGGCAGGAGCTGACAGGCGCGCAGAAGGGAAATCCCCCGAGCGGCCGCTGGCAGGCACGGCGACCCGGCGCCGGTGCCGCCATCCCGGGCGAGGCGACGGGCGCCCCCCGCTGAGCCGATCGGCTCTTAGACACTTTGGGGAAAAAAAAGACAAACTTTGAAATAAAACCCCACGAAACACGGACCTTAACGAGATCCCCCGGGCGGCCGGGGAGAGATGATTGGCAGGAGCTGCCAGGCGCGCAGAAGGGAAATCCCCCTTGGCGGCCGGGGAGAGATGATTGGCAGGAGCTGACAGGCGCGCAGAAGGGAAATCCCCCGGGCGGCCGGGGAGAGATGATTGGCAGCCGGCGGAGGCAGCCGCCAGGCGGACCAGAAGGAGAACTGCGGCCGCTGGGAGCGGAAGGGAAATCCCCCGGGCGTCCGGGGAGACTAGCGGCCGCTGGCAGGCGCGGCGACCCGGCGCCGGTGCCGCCATCCCGGGCGAGGCGACGGGCGCCTCCCCGCCGGCGCGGTTGGCACTTCCGTCGACACTTTGCCAAATTTTCAACTTTCAAAATTCCTCCGGCGGCCGTTTTTCACACCGGGGAGCGGCGTCCTCACGCCGGCGGCGGCGCACCTCGGCCGGCAAAAAGGGGTACCACCTCGAGTCGGTGTCGGGGGTCCCGCCGTGGAACCGGGCGTCGGACGGCCCCGGAGGAGGCCTCGGAGCGGAAAAGGCACTACCGGAATGAGGTTGAATTTGACGGCCGGATCCGGGCCGGAGTTCCACAAAGTCGGACACTTTGAGTAGTTGGTCTTCATGTAATGGGACAGGTGACACTCTCTCTGTGACATACTTTTGAACACCCCCGTCAAGAACCGTGTCCGAGACAGCGGGTCGTGTCAATTAGCTTACCAAAAGTCGGAGTACCAGGGCCTCGGACATCCGTCTCCGACAAAGTCCCTGCGACCTCAGCTCTCACGCCGCCGATAGTGGATCTCCGCTGGGGGCGAAAAGAGCGAGGACGCGCCGGTTGCGAGACAAGCCCCCTCCGCGTCGCGTGGCAAGCCTCGGACGAGTCACCCGTCACCCGCGGGTCACCCACCGATCGATCTGACGGCCGCCGACCCGGCGGGAAGGGACCCTCGCTCGGCCGGACCTAGGGGGTCCGCGCCGGCTAAGGCGCGGGGTCTTTCCTTCCCTTCAGCTCCGGAGCGGCGTAGCGGAAAAGCTTAAGGCCGGCGCGGCGCCACCCGCCCAGGGCGGGCGCCCGCGGCAGACCCAGGACATCGGCGAGAGAGAGTTTGCCTTCGCCCCGTCCGACCCCCGAGGTGTCAGAAAACCGGGCGTCCCCTACGAACGAAAGGGTTCCTCGCCGAATCCGGGCCGGGCTCCGCGCCCGAGCCCCGGCTCTTCGGGAGGCCCGACGCCCGAGAGCACAGGTTGACCTCCGCACCTCCGTAAGACCC
>NW_027440707.1:27500-42500 GCF_031893055.1 Leptodactylus fuscus | reverse complement strand
AAAGCCAGGGCTACCCGAGCCTGGGTACATGCCGGAGGCTGAGTCCCTAGCAGGCGGCAGGCTGAATTCTGCTAAGTGTCTACCAAGAGGGCACCACTTCCAGGCAACCCAGGGGGCTAAGCCTGAGGCGGCAGGCTGGCCCAGGGTTCCAGGAGAGAGGGAGAGATTGTCCCAGGCGGCTGGGAAAGCCAGGCCTACCCAGGGCTACCCGAGCCTGGGTAATGCCGGAGGCTAAGTCCCTAGCAGGTGGAAGGCTGCATTCTGCTAAGTGTCTACCAAGAGGGCACCACTTCCAGGCAACCCAGGGGGCTAAGCCTGAGGCGGCAGGCAGGCCCAGGGTTCCAGGAGAGAGGGAGAGATTGTCCCAGGCGGCTGGGAAAGCCAGGCCTACCCAGGGCTACCCGAGCCTGGGTAACGCCGGAGGCTAAGTCCCTAGCAGGTGGAAGGCTGCAATCTGCTAAAAATCCACCGGATGGCAACGGAGAGGCGCGCTCCCCGGCTTGTCCACAAGGCGGCGCCAGCATTCAGGTTGCAGGCTGCATTCTGCTAAAAATCCACCGGATGGCAACGGAGAGCCGCTCTCCCCGGCTCGTCCACAAGGCGGCGCCACTTCCAGGAGACCCAGGGGGGCGAGCCTGAGGCGGCAGGCTGGCCCAGGGTTCCAGGAGAGAGGGAGAGATTGTCCCAGGCGGCTGGGAGAGCCAGGCCTACCCAGGGCTACCCGAGCCTGGGTAATGCCGGAGGCTCAGTCCCTAGCAGGTGGCAGGCTGCATTCTGCTAAGTGTCTACCAAGAGGGCACCACTTCCAGGCAACCCAGGGGGCTAAGCCTGAGGCGGCAGGCAGGCCCAGGGTTCCAGGAGAGAGGGAGAGATTGTCCCAGGCGGCTGGGAAAGCCAGGCCTACCCAGGGCTACCCGAGCCTGGGTAACGCCGGAGGCTAAGTCCCTAGCAGGTGGAAGGCTGCAATCTGCTAAAAATCCACCGGATGGCAACGGAGAGGCGCGCTCCCCGGCTTGTCCACAAGGCGGCGCCAGCATTCAGGTTGCAGGCTGCATTCTGCTAAAAATCCACCGGATGGCAACGGAGAGCCGCTCTCCCCGGCTCGTCCACAAGGCGGCGCCACTTCCAGGAGACCCAGGGGGGCGAGCCTGAGGCGGCAGGCTGGCCCAGGGTTCCAGGAGAGAGGGAGAGATTGTCCCAGGCGGCTGGGAGAGCCAGGCCTACCCAGGGCTACCCGAGCCTGGGTAATGCCGGAGGCTCAGTCCCTAGCAGGTGGCAGGCTGCATTCTGCTAAGTGTCTACCAAGAGGGCACCACTTCCAGGCAACCCAGGGGGCTAAGCCTGAGGCGGCAGGCAGGCCCAGGGTTCCAGGAGAGAGGGAGAGATTGTCCCAGGCGGCTGGGAAAGCCAGGCCTACCCAGGGCTACCCGAGCCTGGGTAACGCCGGAGGCTAAGTCCCTAGCAGGTGGAAGGCTGCAATCTGCTAAAAATCCACCGGATGGCAACGGAGAGGCGCGCTCCCCGGCTTGTCCACAAGGCGGCGCCAGCATTCAGGTTGCAGGCTGCATTCTGCTAAAAATCCACCGGATGGCAACGGAGAGCCGCTCTCCCCGGCTCGTCCACAAGGCGGCGCCACTTCCAGGAGACCCAGGGGGGCGAGCCTGAGGCGGCAGGCTGGCCCAGGGTTCCAGGAGAGAGGGAGAGATTGTCCCAGGCGGCTGGGAGAGCCAGGCCTACCCAGGGCTACCCGAGCCTGGGTAATGCCGGAGGCTCAGTCCCTAGCAGGTGGCAGGCTGCATTCTGCTAAGTGTCTACCAAGAGGGCACCACTTCCAGGCAACCCAGGGGGCTAAGCCTGAGGCGGCAGGCAGGCCCAGGGTTCCAGGAGAGAGGGAGAGATTGTCCCAGGCGGCTGGGAAAGCCAGGCCTACCCAGGGCTACCCGAGCCTGGGTAATGCCGGAGGCTCAGTCCCTAGCAGGTGGCAGGCTGCATTCTGCTAAGTGTCTACCAAGAGGGCACCACTTCCAGGCAACCCAGGGGGCTAAGCCTGAGGCGGCAGGCAGGCCCAGGGTTCCAGGAGAGAGGGAGAGATTGTCCCAGGCGGCTGGGAAAGCCAGGCCTACCCAGGGCTACCCGAGCCTGGGTAACGCCGGAGGCTAAGTCCCTAGCAGGTGGAAGGCTGCAATCTGCTAAAAATCCACCGGATGGCAACGGAGAGGCGCGCTCCCCGGCTTGTCCACAAGGCGGCGCCAGCATTCAGGTTGCAGGCTGCATTCTGCTAAAAATCCACCGGATGGCAACGGAGAGCCGCTCTCCCCGGCTCGTCCACAAGGCGGCGCCACTTCCAGGAGACCCAGGGGGGCGAGCCTGAGGCGGCAGGCTGGCCCAGGGTTCCAGGAGAGAGGGAGAGATTGTCCCAGGCGGCTGGGAGAGCCAGGCCTACCCAGGGCTACCCGAGCCTGGGTAATGCCGGAGGCTCAGTCCCTAGCAGGTGGCAGGCTGCATTCTGCTAAGTGTCTACCAAGAGGGCACCACTTCCAGGCAACCCAGGGGGCTAAGCCTGAGGCGGCAGGCAGGCCCAGGGTTCCAGGAGAGAGGGAGAGATTGTCCCAGGCGGCTGGGAAAGCCAGGCCTACCCAGGGCTACCCGAGCCTGGGTAACGCCGGAGGCTAAGTCCCTAGCAGGTGGAAGGCTGCAATCTGCTAAAAATCCACCGGATGGCAACGGAGAGGCGCGCTCCCCGGCTTGTCCACAAGGCGGCGCCAGCATTCAGGTTGCAGGCTGCATTCTGCTAAAAATCCACCGGATGGCAACGGAGAGCCGCTCTCCCCGGCTCGTCCACAAGGCGGCGCCACTTCCAGGAGACCCAGGGGGGCGAGCCTGAGGCGGCAGGCTGGCCCAGGGTTCCAGGAGAGAGGGAGAGATTGTCCCAGGCGGCTGGGAGAGCCAGGCCTACCCAGGGCTACCCGAGCCTGGGTAATGCCGGAGGCTCAGTCCCTAGCAGGTGGCAGGCTGCATTCTGCTAAGTGTCTACCAAGAGGGCACCACTTCCAGGCAACCCAGGGGGCTAAGCCTGAGGCGGCAGGCAGGCCCAGGGTTCCAGGAGAGAGGGAGAGATTGTCCCAGGCGGCTGGGAAAGCCAGGCCTACCCAGGGCTACCCGAGCCTGGGTAACGCCGGAGGCTAAGTCCCTAGCAGGTGGAAGGCTGCAATCTGCTAAAAATCCACCGGATGGCAACGGAGAGGCGCGCTCCCCGGCTTGTCCACAAGGCGGCGCCAGCATTCAGGTTGCAGGCTGCATTCTGCTAAAAATCCACCGGATGGCAACGGAGAGCCGCTCTCCCCGGCTCGTCCACAAGGCGGCGCCACTTCCAGGAGACCCAGGGGGGCGAGCCTGAGGCGGCAGGCTGGCCCAGGGTTCCAGGAGAGAGGGAGAGATTGTCCCCGGCGGCTGGGAGAGCCAGGCCGACTCAGGGCTCCATAAGCCCGGTAGAAGCTGAAGATTAAGCCCCCAGTCTACCAGCTACCCTCCCTGGAGCTCAGCTTAGGGAGAAGTCTCATTTAGCTGGATAAGTCACATTCGGGCGGACAAGTCACATTTGCCAGCATAAGTCACATTTGGGAGGACAAGTCACATTTCCCAGCATAAGTCACATTTGGGAGGACAAGTCACATTTGCCAGCATAAGTCACATTTGCCAGCATAAGTCACATTTGCCAGCATAAGTCACATTTGCCAGCATAAGTCACATTTGCCAGCATAAGTCACATTTGCCAGCATAAGTCACATTTGCCAGCATAAGTCACATTTGCCAGCATAAGTCACATTTGCCAGCATAAGTCACATTTGGGAGGACAAGTCACATTTCCCAGCATAAGTCACATTTGCCAGCATAAGTCACATTTGCCAGCATAAGTCACATTTGCCAGCATAAGTCACATTTGCCAGCATAAGTCACATTTGCCAGCATAAGTCACATTTGCCAGCATAAGTCACATTTGGGAGGACAAGTCACATTTCCCAGCATAAGTCACATTTGCCAGCATAAGTCACATTTGCCAGCATAAGTCACATTTGCCAGCATAAGTCACATTTGCCAGCATAAGTCACATTTCCAAGCATAAGTCACATTTCCAAGCATAAGTCACAGTTGGACTTAATAGTCGGGCCCAGAGAGATTCCCATGAGTGCTATCTCTGGCAGTGGGCTTAATAGTCGGCCCCGGAGGGTCGGCGGTGGGACTTAATAGTCGGCCCCGGAGGGTCGGCGGTGGGACTTAATAGTCGGCCCCGGAGGGTCGGCGGTGGGACTTAATAGTCGGCCCCGGAGGGTCGGCGGTGGGACTTAATAGTCGGCCCCGGAGGGTCGGCGGTGGGACTTAATAGTCGGCCCCGGAGGGTCGGCGGTGGGACTTAATAGTCGGCCCCGGAGGGTCGGCGGTGGGACTTAATAGTCGGCCCCGGAGGGTCGGCGGTGGGACTTAATAGTCGGCCCCGGAGGGTCGGCGGTGGGACTTAATAGTCGGCCCCGGAGGGTCGGCGGTGGGACTTAATAGTCGGCCCCGGAGGGTCGGCGGTGGGACTTAATAGTCGGCCCCGGAGGGTCGGCGGTGGGACTTAATAGTCGGCCCCGGAGGGTCGGCGGTGGGACTTAATAGTCGGCCCCGGAGGGTCGGCGGTGGGACTTAATAGTCGGCCCCGGAGGGTCGGCGGTGGGACTTAATAGTCGGCCCCGCATTTGCCAGCATAAGTCACATTTGCCAGCATAAGTCACATTTGCCAGCATAAGTCACATTTGCCAGCATAAGTCACATTTCCAAGCATAAGTCACATTTCCAAGCATAAGTCACATTTCCAAGCATAAGTCACAGTTGGACTTAATAGTCGGGCCAATAGTCGGCCCCGGAGGGTCGGCGGTGGGACTTAATAGTCGGCCCCGGAGGGTCGGCGGTGGGACTTAATAGTCGGCCCCGGAGGGTCGGCGGTGGGACTTAATAGTCGGCCCCGGAGAGACTTCCAGGGACGGCCGTTTGTCAGGGGGCTTAATGGCGGGGTCCGATCGGCCTCCCGTGGAAGCCTGCCTGGGGGAGCGGTGAGGACTCTTGAGGGCCAGCGGAAGGAAGAGGTGGTGCTGTATTTGACCCCGGCTGCCGGGAGATGGGGAGCTGGAGGGTTGCCCCGAGGCGGGGTCTGCAGGGAGAACCGGGTTCCGGAGCGGGCGGGCCTAGGGGAGGCAAGCCGGGCCGGGGCTCACCCTCCTGGGCAGGGTCCGAGGGGAGCTTCCCCCTGAGAGAACTTCCACTTCCGTAGACACTTTGACAAAAAAAACCCCCCAAAAAAACGGAGCCCCCGAGGAGGCCTTCCTGCGGCGAGCGCCAGGCCGGGCTGGGGCTACCCAAGCCTGGGTACATGCCGGAGGCTGAGTCCCTAACAGGTGGAAGGCTGCATTCTGCTAAGTGTCTACCAGAGGGCGACACTTCCAGGAGACCCAGGGGGCTAAGCCTGAGGCGGCAGGCTGGCCCAGGGTTCCAGGAGAGAGGGAGAGACCGTCCCAGGCGGCTGGGAGAGCCAGGCCTACCCAGGGCTACCCGAGCCGGGGTACATGCCGGAGGCTAAGTCCCTAGCAGGTGGAAGGCTGCATTCTGCTAAGTGTCTACCAGAGGGCGACACTTCCAGGAGACCCAGGGGGCTAAGCCTGAGGCGGCAGGCTGGCCCAGGGTTCCAGGAGGGAGGGAGAGATCGTCCCGGGCGGCTGGGAAAAAAGCCAGGCCGACCCAGGGCTACCCGAGCCTGGGCAAAGCCAGAGGCTAATCCCTAGCAGGTGGCAGGCTGCGTTCTGCTAAGTGTCTTCCAGAGGGAGACACTTCCAGGAGACCCAGGGGGCTAAGCCTGAGGGCGGCAGGCCGGCCATGGGTTCCAGGAGGGAGGGAGAGATTGTCCCAGGCGGCTGGGAAAGCCAGGGCTACCCGAGCCTGGGTAACGCCAGAGACTTAGTCCCTAGCAGCTGGCAGGCTGCAATCTGCTAAAAATCCACCGGATGGCAACGGAGAGCCGCAGTCCCCGGCTCGTCCACAAGGCGGCGCCAGCACTCGGGTTGCAGGCTGCATTCTGTTAAAAATCCACCGGATGGCAACGTAGAGCCGCTCTCCCCGGCTCATCCACAAGGCGGCGCCACTTCCAGGCGACCCAGGGGGCTAAGCCTGAGGTGGCAGGCCGGCCCAGGGTTCCAGGAGAGAGGGAGAGATCGTCCCGGGCGGCTGGGAAAAAAGCCAGGCCGACCCAGGGCTACCCAAGCCTGGGTAAAGCCAGAGGCTAAGTCCCTAGCAGGTGGCAGGCTGCGTTCTGCTAAGTGTCTTCCAGAGGGAGACACTTCCAGGAGACCCAGGGGGCTAAGCCTGAGGCGGCAGGCTGGCCCAGGGTTCCAGGAGAGAGGGAGAGACCGTCCCAGGCGGCTGGGAGAGCCAGGCCTACCCAGGGCTACCCGAGCCGGGGTACATGCCGGAGGCTAAGTCCCTAGCAGGTGGAAGGCTGCATTCTGCTAAGTGTCTACCAGAGGGCGACACTTCCAGGAGACCCAGGGGGCTAAGCCTGAGGCGGCAGGCTGGCCCAGGGTTCCAGGAGAGAGGGAGAGACCGTCCCAGGCGGCTGGGAGAGCCAGGCCTACCCAGGGCTACCCGAGCCTGGGTACATGCCGGAGGCTAAGTCCCTAACAGGTGGAAGGCTGCGTTCTGCTAAGTGTCTACCAGAGGGCGACACTTCCAGGAGACCCAGGGGGCTAAGCCTGAGGCGGCAGGCTGGCCATGGGTTCCAGGAGGGAGGGAGAGATGGTCCCAGGCGGCTGGGAAAGCCAGGCCTACCCGAGCCTGGGTAATGCCAGAGGCTAAGTCCCTAGCAGGTGGAAGGCTGCAATCTGCTAAAAATCCACCGGATGGCAACGGAGAGCCGCAGTCCCCGGCTCGTCCACAAGGCGGCGCCAGCACTCGGGTTGCAGGCTGCATTCTGCTAAAAATCCACCGGATGGCAACGGAGAGCCGCTCTCCCCCGCTTGCCCACAAGGCGGCGCCACTTCCAGGCGACCCAGGGGGCTAAGCCTGAGGTGGCAGGCCGGCCCAGGGTTCCAGGAGAGAGGGAGAGATCGTCCCAGGCGGCTGGGACAGCCAGGCCTACCCGAGCCTGGGTAATGCCAGAGGCTAAGTCCCTAGCAGGTGGAAGGCTGCAATCTGCTAAAAATCCACCGGATGGCAACGGAGAGCCGCGGTCCCCGGCTCGTCCACAAGGCGGCGCCAGCACTCGGGTTGCAGGCTGCATTCTGCTAAAAATCCACCGGATGGCAACGGAGAGCCGCTCTCCCCCGCTTGTCCACAAGGCGGCGCCACTTCCAGGCGACCCAGGGGGCTAAGCCTGAGGGCGGCAGGCCGGCCCAGGGTTCCAGGAGAGAGGGAGAGATCGTCCCAGGCGGCTGGGACAGCCAGGCCGACCCGAGCCTGGGTAATGCCAGAGGCTAAGTCCCTAGCAGGTGGAAGGCTGCAATCTGCTAAGTGTCTACCAAGAGGGCACCACTTCCAGGCAACCCAGGGGGCTAAGCCTGAGGCGGCAGGCTGGCCCAGGGTTCCAGGAGAGAGGGAGAGATCGTCCCAGGCGGCTGGGAAAAAAGCCAGGCCGACCCAGGGCTACCCTAGCCTGGGTAAAGCCAGAGGCTAAGTCCCTAGCAGGCGGCAGGCTGCGTTCTGCTAAGTGACTTCCAGAGGGAGACACTTCCAGGAGACCCAGGGGGCTAAGCCTGAGGGCGGCAGGCCGGCCCAGGGTTCCAGGAGAGAGGGAGAGTTCGTCCCAGGCGGCTGGGAAAAAAGCCAGGCCTACCCAGGGCTACCCGAGCCTGGGTACATGCCGGAGGCTAAGTCCCTAGCAGGTGGAAGGCTGCAATCTGCTAAAAATCCACCGGATGGCAACGGAGAGCCGCGGTCCCCGGCTCGTCCACAAGGCGGCGCCAGCACTCGGGTTGCAGGCTGCATTCTGCTAAAAATCCACCGGATGGCAACGGAGAGCCGCTCTCCCCCGCTTGTCCACAAGGCGGCGCCACTTCCAGGCGACCCAGGGGGCTAAGCCTGAGGGCGGCAGGCCGGCCCAGGGTTCCAGGAGAGAGGGAGAGATCGTCCCAGGCGGCTGGGAAAGCCAGGCCTACCCAGGGCTACCCGAGCCTGGGTACATGCCGGAGGCTAAGTCCCTAGCAGGTGGAAGGCTGCATTCTGCTAAGTGTCTACCAGAGGTAGACGCTTCCAGGAAACCCAGGGGGCTAAGCCTGAGGGCGGCAGGCCGGCCATGGGCTCCAGGAGAGAGGGAGAGATTGTCCCAGGCGGCTGGGAAAGCCAGGCCTACCCAGGGCTACCCGAGCCTGGATACATGCCGGAGGCTAAGTCCCTAGCAGGTGGAAGGCTGCATTCTGCTAAAAATCCACCGGATGGCAACGGAGAGCCGCGGTCCCCGGCTCGTCCACAAGGCGGCGCCAGCACTCGGGTTGCAGGCTGCATTCTGCTAAAAATCCACCGGATGGCAACGGAGAGCCGCTCTCCCCGGCTCGTCCACAAGGCGGCGCCACTTCCAGGCGACCCAGGGGGCTAAGCCTGAGGGCGGCAGGCCGGCCCAGGGTTCCAGGAGAGAGGGAGAGATCGTCCCGGGCGGCTGGGAAAAAAGCCAGGCCGACCCAGGGCTACCCTAGCCTGGGTAAAGCCAGAGGCTAAGTCCCTAGCAAGGCGGTAGGCTGCGTTCTGCTAAGTGACTTCCAGAGGGAGACACTTCCAGGAGACCCAGGGGGCTAAGCCTGAGGGCGGCAGGCCGGCCCGGGGTTCCAGGAGAGAGGGAGAGATCGTCCCAGGCGGCTGGGAAAAAAGCCAGGCCGACCCAGGGCCACCCCAGCCTGGGTAAAGCCAGAGGATAAGTCCCTAGCAGGTGGAAAGCTGCAATTTGCTATGGAAAGCTGCAATTTGCTATGGAAAGCTGCAATTTGCTAAAAATCCACCGGATGGCAACGTAGAGCCGCTCTCCCCGGCTCGTCCACAAGGCGGCGCCACTTCCGGGCGACCCAGGGGGCTAAGCCTGAGGGCGGCAGGCCGGCCCAGGGTTCCAGGAGAGAGGGAGAGATCGTCCCGGGCGGCTGGGAAAAAGCCAGGCCGACCCAGGGCTGCCGTTGCCTGGGTAATGCCGGAGGCCGAGTCCCTAGCAGGTGGCAGGCTGCTAGCGTCTACCAGAGGGCGAGATCCCGCCTCCCCGAGCGGCCGGGGAGAGAGGATTTGCAGGAGCTGACAGGCGCGCACGCAGAAGGGAAATCCCCCTTGGCGGCCGGGGGGAGAGACGATTTGCAGGAGCTGACAGGCGCGCACGCGCGCGCGCAGAAGGGAAAGTCCCCGGGCGGCCGCGGGGAGAGAGGAGAGATGATTGGCAGGAGCTGACAGGCGCGCACGCGCAGAAGGGAAGTCACCCTCGGCGGGCGGCGGGAGAGACGATTTGCAGGAGCTGACAGGCGCGCACGCGCAGAAGGGAGAGTCGTCCCCCCCGGGCCGGGGAGAGAGATGATTGGCAGCCGGCGGAGGTAGCTGCCAGGCGGACCAGAAGGAGAACTGCGGCCGCTCCGAGCAGAAGGGAAATCCCCCGGGCCTCCGGGGAGACGAGCGGCCTCTGGCAGGCGCGGCGAGCCGGCGCCGGCGCCGCCATCCCGGGCGAGGCGACGGGCGCCTCCCGCCCGGCGCATATGGCACTTCCGTCGACACTTAGTCAAATTTTCAACTTTCAAAATTCCTCCGGCGGCCGTGTTTCACTCCGGGGAGCGGCGCCCTCACGCCGGCGGCGGCGCGCCTCGGCCGGCACGAAGGGGTACCACCTCGAGTCGGTGTCGGGGGTCCCGCCGTGGAACCGGGCGTCGGACGGCCCCGGAGGAGGCCTCGGAGCCGAAAAGGCACTACCGGAATGAGGTTGAATTTGACGGCCGGATCCGGGCCGGAGTTCCACAAAGTCGGACACTTTGAGTGGTTGGTCTTCATGTAATGGGACAGGTGACACTCTCTCTGTGACCTACTTTTGAACACCCCCGTCAAGAACCGTGTCCGAGACAGCGTGTGCTGTCAATTAGCTTACCAAAAGTCAGAGTACCAGGGCATCGGACACCCGACTCTGACAAAGTCCCAGTGAACTCTGCTGACAGGCCGCCGACGGCGGATCCCTGCGGGGGGGAGGCAGAGCGAGGGCACCGCCCCCCCGGGTTGCGAGACAAGCCTCTTTAGGTCGCGTGGCAAGCCTCGGTTTTCAGGCGGGCGCTTCCCGCCGAGCCAATCGGCACTTTTAGACACTTTTGGGGAAAAAAAAAAGAAAAAGTCAAACTTTGAAAAATAAATAACCAACGAAACACGGACCAATGAGAACCGCTTCCGGCTGGTCGCGGAAGGGAGAGATGATTGGCAGGAGCTGCCCTGCGCGCTAGAATGAGAACTGCGGCCGCTCCGAGCAGAAGGGAAATCCCCCGGGCGGGCCAGGGGAGACGAGCGGCCGCTGGCAGGTACGGCGAGAGGGCGCCGGTGCCGCCATCCCGGGCGAGGCGACGGGCGCCCCCCGCTGAGCCGATCGGCTCTCGGACACTTTGGGGAAAAAAATAAAAAATAAAAAAGGCAAACTTTGAAATAAAACCCCACGAAACACGGACCTCGGTGAGATCCCCCGGGCGGCCGGGGAGAGATGATTGGCAGGAGCTGCCAGGCGCGCAGAAGGGAAGTCCCCCTGTGCGGCCGGGGAGAGATGATTGGCAGCAGGCGGAGGCAGCCGCCAGGCGGACCAGAAGGAGAACTGCGGCCGCTCCGAGCAGAAGGGAAATCCCCCGGCGCGGGCCAGGGGAGACGAGCGGCCGCTGGCAGGTACGGCGAGAGGGCGCCGGTGCCGCCATCCCGGGGGAGGCGACGGGCGCCTCCCGCCGAGCCGATCGGCACTTTTAGACACTTTGGGGGAAAAAGACCGACATTTTAATAAACCCCATACAACACGGACCAGTGAGAACTGCAGCCGGCCGGCCGGCCGGCCGGCGCAGAAGGGAGGTCCCCCGGGAGGGCCGGGGGAGAGATGATTGGCAGGCGGAGGTAGCTGCCAGGCGCGCGCAGAAGGGAAGTTCCCCCGGGCGGCCGGGGGGAGAGAGAGAGAGAGATGATTGGCAGCCGGCGGAGGTAGCTGCCAGGCGGACCAGAACGAGAACTGCGGCCGCTCGGAGCGGAAGGGGAAGTCTGAGGCGGCAGGCCGGCCCAGGGTTCATGGAGAGAGGGAGAGATTGTCCCAGGCGGCTGGGAAAAAAGCCAGGCCGACCCAGGGCCACCCCAGCCTGGGTAAAGCCAGAGGATAAGTCCCTAGCAGGCGGCAGGCTGCGTTCTGCTAAGTGTCTACCGAGAGGGCACCACTTCCAGGCAACCCAGGGGGCTAAGCCTGAGGCGGCAGGCTGGCCCAGGGTTCCAGGAGAAGAGGGAGAGATCGTCCCAGGCGGCTGGGAAAGCCAGGCCTACCCAGGGCTACCCGAGCCTGGGCACATGCCGGAGGCTAAGTCCCTAGCAGGTGGAAGGCTGCAATCTGCTAAAAATCCACCGGATGGCAACGGAGAGCCGCAGTCCCCGGCTCGTCCACAAGGCGGCGCCAGCACTCGGGTTGCAGGCTGCATTCTGCTAAAAATCCACCGGATGGCAACGGAGAGCCGCTCTCCCCGGCTCGTCCACAAGGCGGCGCCACTTCCAGGCGACCCAGGGGGCTAAGCCTGAGGCGGCAGGCCGGCCCAGGGTTCCAGGAGAGAGAGGGAGAGATCGTCCCAGGCGGCTGGGAAAGCCAGGCCGACCCAGGGCTACCCGAGCCTGGGTAAAGCCAGAGGCTAAGTCCCTAGCAGGTGGCAGGCTGCATGCTGCCAAGTGTCTACCGAGAGGGCACCACTTCCAGGCGACCCAGGGGGCTAAGCCTGAGGCGGCAGGCTGGCCCAGGGTTCCAGGAGAGAGGGAGAGATTGTCCCAGGCGGCTGGGAAAGCCAGGGCTACCCGAGCCTGGGTACATGCCGGAGGCTGAGTCCCTAGCAGGCGGCAGGCTGAATTCTGCTAAGTGTCTACCAGAGGGCGACACTTCCAGGAGACCCAGGGGGCTAAGCCTGAGGCGGCAGGCTGGCCCAGGGTTCCAGGAGAGAGGGAGAGATTGACCCAGGCGGCTGGGAAAGCCAGGCCTACCCAGGGCCACCCGAGCCTGGGTACATGCCGGAGGCTAAGTCCCTAGCAGGTGGAAGGCTGCAATTTGCTATGGAAAGCTGCAATTTGCTAAAAATCCACCGGATGGCAACGGAGAGCGGCTCTCCCCGGCTCGTCCACAAGGCGGCGCCACTTCCAGGCGACCCAGGGGGCTAAGCCTGAGGCGGCAGGCCGGCCCAGGGTTCCAGGAGAGAGGGAGAGATTGTCCCAGGCGGCTGGGAAAGCCAGGCCGACCCAGGGCTACCCGAGCCTGGGTAAAGCCAGAGGCTAAGTCCCTAGCAGGTGGCAGGCTGCATTCTGCTAAGTGTCTACCAAGAGGGCACCACTTCCAGGCAACCCAGGGGGCTAAGCCTGAGGCGGCAGGCTGGCCCAGGGTTCCAGGAGAAGAAGGAGAGATCGTCCCAGGCGGCTGGGAAAGCCAGGCCTACCCAGGGCTACCCGAGCCTGGGTACATGCCGGAGGCTAAGTCCCTAGCAGGTGGAAGGCTGCAATTTGCTATGGAAAGCTGCAATTTGCTAAAAATCCACCGGATGGCAACGGAGAGCGGCTCTCCCCGGCTCGTCCACAAGGCGGCGCCACTTCCAGGCGACCCAGGGGGCTAAGCCTGAGGCGGCAGGCCGGCCCAGGGTTCCAGGAGAGAGGGAGAGATTGTCCCAGGCGGCTGGGAAAGCCAGGCCGACCCCCAGGGCTACCCGAGCCTGGGTAAAGCCAGAGGCTAAGTCCCTAGCAGGTGGCAGGCTGCATTCTGCTAAGTGTCTACCAAGAGGGCACCACTTCCAGGCGACCCAGGGGGCTAAGCCTGAGGCGGCAGGCTGGCCCAGGGTTCCAGGAGAGAGGGAGAGATTTGTCCCAGGCGGCTGGGAAAGCCAGGCCTACCCAGGGCTACCAGAGCCTGGGTACATGCCGGAGGCTAAGTCCCTAGCAGGTGGAAGGCTGCAATTTGCTATGGAAAGCTGCAATTTGCTAAAAATCCACCGGATGGCAACGGAGAGCGGCTCTCCCCGGCTCGTCCACAAGGCGGCGCCACTTCCAGGCGACCCAGGGGGCTAAGCCTGAGGCGGCAGGCCGGCCCAGGGTTCCAGGACAGAGGGAGAGATCGTCCCAGGCGGCTGGGAAAAGCCAGGCCGACCCAGGGCTGCCGGAGCCTGGGTAATGCCAGAGGCCGAGTCCCTAGCAGGTGGCAGGCTGCTAGCGTCTACCAGAGGGCGAGATCCCGCCTCCCCGAGCGGCCGGGGAGAGAGGATTTGCAGGAGCTGACAGGCGCGCAGAAGGGAAATCCGGAGAGATGATTGGCAGCCGGCGGAGGCAGC
This sequence comes from Leptodactylus fuscus, assembly GCF_031893055.1. Classification (NCBI taxonomy): domain Eukaryota; kingdom Metazoa; phylum Chordata; class Amphibia; order Anura; family Leptodactylidae; genus Leptodactylus; species Leptodactylus fuscus. The sequence continues at coordinate 28,944 of NW_027440707.1, read as the reverse complement.
CGCCAGGCGGACCGGAAGGAGAACTGCGGCCGCTGGGAGCGGAAGGGAAATCCCCCGGGCGTCCGGGGAGACTAGCGGCCGCGGCAGGCGCGGCGACCCGGCGCCGGTGCCGCCATCCCGGGCGAGGCGACGGGCGCCTCCCCGCCGGCGCGGTTGGCACTTCCGTCGACACTTTGCCAAATTTTCAACTTTCAAAATTCCTCCGGCGGCCGTTTTTCACACCGGGGAGCGGCGTCCTCACGCCGGCGGCGGCGCACCTCGGCCGGCAAAAAGGGGTACCTCCTCGAGTCGGTGTCGGGGGTCCCGCCGTGGAACCGGGCGTCGGACGGCCCCGGAGGAGGCCTCGGAGCGGAAAAGGCACTACCGGAATGAGGTTGAATTTGACGGCCGGATCCGGGCCGGAGTTCCACAAAGTCGGACACTTTGAGTGGTTGGTCTTCATGTAATGGGACAGGTGACACTCTCTCTGTGACCTACTTTTGAACACCCCCGTCAAGAACCGTGTCCGAGACAGCGAGTCCTGTCAATTAGCTTACCAAAAGTCAGAGTACCAGGGGATCGGACACCCGACTCTGACAAAGTCCCAGTGAACTCTGCTCACAGGCCGCCGACGGCGGATCCCCGCGGGGGGGAGGCAGAGCGAGGGCACCGCCCCCCCGGGTTGCGTGACAAGCCTCTTCAGGTCGCGTGGCAAGCCGCAGTTTTCAGGCGGGCGCCTCCCGCCGAGCCGATCGGCACTTAGACGCTTTGGGGGAAAAAAAGGTCAAACGCACAAAAAAAAAACCCCATAAAACACGGACCATAAGAGATCCCCCGGGCGGCCGGGGAGAGATGATTGGCAGGAGCTGACAGGCGCGCAGAAGGGAAATCCCCCGAGCGGCCGCTGGCAGGCACGGCGACCCGGCGCCGGTGCCGCCATCCCGGGCGAGGCGACGGGCGCCCCCCGCTGAGCCGATCGGCTCTTAGACACTTTGGGGAAAAAAAAGACAAACTTTGAAATAAAACCCCACGAAACACGGACCTTAACGAGATCCCCCGGGCGGCCGGGGAGAGATGATTGGCAGGAGCTGCCAGGCGCGCAGAAGGGAAATCCCCCTTGGCGGCCGGGGAGAGATGATTGGCAGGAGCTGACAGGCGCGCAGAAGGGAAATCCCCCGGGCGGCCGGGGAGAGATGATTGGCAGCCGGCGGAGGCAGCCGCCAGGCGGACCAGAAGGAGAACTGCGGCCGCTGGGAGCGGAAGGGAAATCCCCCGGGCGTCCGGGGAGACTAGCGGCCGCTGGCAGGCGCGGCGACCCGGCGCCGGTGCCGCCATCCCGGGCGAGGCGACGGGCGCCTCCCCGCCGGCGCGGTTGGCACTTCCGTCGACACTTTGCCAAATTTTCAACTTTCAAAATTCCTCCGGCGGCCGTTTTTCACACCGGGGAGCGGCGTCCTCACGCCGG
>NW_027440707.1:0-17500 GCF_031893055.1 Leptodactylus fuscus | reverse complement strand
CGCCGGAGGGCCGGGGGTGGAGACGGGACGGACGCCGGGACGCCGGCGGACGCCCGCTCCTCCTCCCCGCCGACCGGCGGCGAGCCCAAGAGGGGGGATGAGTGCGCCGGGACGCCGGCGTCGCTCGACCCCCTTCCTCCTCGGGAGGCCGGGGACGAGCGCGCCGGGACGCCGGAGTCGCTCGCCCCGCCTGCTGAGCGACCTCTTCTCCCGCCGGAGGGCCGGAGGGGGGAGACGGGACGGACGCCGGGACGCCGGCGGACGCCCGCTCCTCCTCCCCGCCGACCGGCGGCGAGCCCGGAGGGGGGACAAGGGAGTGGCAAAAGACTAGCTGACTTCAGTGTGCTTTTCAAAATATGCGTTTTCCCAAATATGCGGGAGGCCGGCCCGGGGTTCCAGGAGAGACGGGGAGATTGTCCCTGAAGGCCGAGAAGCCGGGCCGACCCGGGGCCACCCCAGCCTGGGTGAAGCCAGAGGCCAAGTCCCTAGCAGGTGGCAGGCTGCATTCTGCTAAGTGTCTACCAGAGGGAGACACTTCCAGGAGACCCAGGGGGCCGAGCCTGAGGCGGCAGGCCGGCCATGGGTTCCAGGAGAGAGGGAGAGATTGTCCCAGGCGGCTGGGAAAAGGCAGGGCTACCCGAGCCTGGGTAACGCCAGAGACTAAGTCCCTAGCAGGTGGCAGGCTGCAATCTGCTAAAAATCCACCGGATGGCAACGGAGAGCCGCGCTCCCCGGCTTGTCCACAAGGCGGCTCCACTTCCAGGAAACCCAGGGGGGCGAGCCTGAGGCGGCAGGCCGGCCATGGGTTCCAGGAGAGAGGGAGAGATTGTCCCAGGCGGCTGGGAAAGCCAGGGCTACCCGAGCCTGGGTACATGCCGGAGGCTGAGTCCCTAGCAGGCGGCAGGCTGAATTCTGCTAAGTGTCTACCAAGAGGGCACCACTTCCAGGCAACCCAGGGGGCTAAGCCTGAGGCGGCAGGCTGGCCCAGGGTTCCAGGAGAGAGGGAGAGATTGTCCCAGGCGGCTGGGAAAGCCAGGCCTACCCAGGGCTACCCGAGCCTGGGTAATGCCGGAGGCTAAGTCCCTAGCAGGTGGAAGGCTGCATTCTGCTAAGTGTCTACCAAGAGGGCACCACTTCCAGGCAACCCAGGGGGCTAAGCCTGAGGCGGCAGGCAGGCCCAGGGTTCCAGGAGAGAGGGAGAGATTGTCCCAGGCGGCTGGGAAAGCCAGGCCTACCCAGGGCTACCCGAGCCTGGGTAACGCCGGAGGCTAAGTCCCTAGCAGGTGGAAGGCTGCAATCTGCTAAAAATCCACCGGATGGCAACGGAGAGGCGCGCTCCCCGGCTTGTCCACAAGGCGGCGCCAGCATTCAGGTTGCAGGCTGCATTCTGCTAAAAATCCACCGGATGGCAACGGAGAGCCGCTCTCCCCGGCTCGTCCACAAGGCGGCGCCACTTCCAGGAGACCCAGGGGGGCGAGCCTGAGGCGGCAGGCTGGCCCAGGGTTCCAGGAGAGAGGGAGAGATTGTCCCAGGCGGCTGGGAGAGCCAGGCCTACCCAGGGCTACCCGAGCCTGGGTAATGCCGGAGGCTCAGTCCCTAGCAGGTGGCAGGCTGCATTCTGCTAAGTGTCTACCAAGAGGGCACCACTTCCAGGCAACCCAGGGGGCTAAGCCTGAGGCGGCAGGCAGGCCCAGGGTTCCAGGAGAGAGGGAGAGATTGTCCCAGGCGGCTGGGAAAGCCAGGCCTACCCAGGGCTACCCGAGCCTGGGTAACGCCGGAGGCTAAGTCCCTAGCAGGTGGAAGGCTGCAATCTGCTAAAAATCCACCGGATGGCAACGGAGAGGCGCGCTCCCCGGCTTGTCCACAAGGCGGCGCCAGCATTCAGGTTGCAGGCTGCATTCTGCTAAAAATCCACCGGATGGCAACGGAGAGCCGCTCTCCCCGGCTCGTCCACAAGGCGGCGCCACTTCCAGGAGACCCAGGGGGGCGAGCCTGAGGCGGCAGGCTGGCCCAGGGTTCCAGGAGAGAGGGAGAGATTGTCCCAGGCGGCTGGGAGAGCCAGGCCTACCCAGGGCTACCCGAGCCTGGGTAATGCCGGAGGCTCAGTCCCTAGCAGGTGGCAGGCTGCATTCTGCTAAGTGTCTACCAAGAGGGCACCACTTCCAGGCAACCCAGGGGGCTAAGCCTGAGGCGGCAGGCAGGCCCAGGGTTCCAGGAGAGAGGGAGAGATTGTCCCAGGCGGCTGGGAAAGCCAGGCCTACCCAGGGCTACCCGAGCCTGGGTAACGCCGGAGGCTAAGTCCCTAGCAGGTGGAAGGCTGCAATCTGCTAAAAATCCACCGGATGGCAACGGAGAGGCGCGCTCCCCGGCTTGTCCACAAGGCGGCGCCAGCATTCAGGTTGCAGGCTGCATTCTGCTAAAAATCCACCGGATGGCAACGGAGAGCCGCTCTCCCCGGCTCGTCCACAAGGCGGCGCCACTTCCAGGAGACCCAGGGGGGCGAGCCTGAGGCGGCAGGCTGGCCCAGGGTTCCAGGAGAGAGGGAGAGATTGTCCCAGGCGGCTGGGAGAGCCAGGCCTACCCAGGGCTACCCGAGCCTGGGTAATGCCGGAGGCTCAGTCCCTAGCAGGTGGCAGGCTGCATTCTGCTAAGTGTCTACCAAGAGGGCACCACTTCCAGGCAACCCAGGGGGCTAAGCCTGAGGCGGCAGGCAGGCCCAGGGTTCCAGGAGAGAGGGAGAGATTGTCCCAGGCGGCTGGGAAAGCCAGGCCTACCCAGGGCTACCCGAGCCTGGGTAATGCCGGAGGCTCAGTCCCTAGCAGGTGGCAGGCTGCATTCTGCTAAGTGTCTACCAAGAGGGCACCACTTCCAGGCAACCCAGGGGGCTAAGCCTGAGGCGGCAGGCAGGCCCAGGGTTCCAGGAGAGAGGGAGAGATTGTCCCAGGCGGCTGGGAAAGCCAGGCCTACCCAGGGCTACCCGAGCCTGGGTAACGCCGGAGGCTAAGTCCCTAGCAGGTGGAAGGCTGCAATCTGCTAAAAATCCACCGGATGGCAACGGAGAGGCGCGCTCCCCGGCTTGTCCACAAGGCGGCGCCAGCATTCAGGTTGCAGGCTGCATTCTGCTAAAAATCCACCGGATGGCAACGGAGAGCCGCTCTCCCCGGCTCGTCCACAAGGCGGCGCCACTTCCAGGAGACCCAGGGGGGCGAGCCTGAGGCGGCAGGCTGGCCCAGGGTTCCAGGAGAGAGGGAGAGATTGTCCCAGGCGGCTGGGAGAGCCAGGCCTACCCAGGGCTACCCGAGCCTGGGTAATGCCGGAGGCTCAGTCCCTAGCAGGTGGCAGGCTGCATTCTGCTAAGTGTCTACCAAGAGGGCACCACTTCCAGGCAACCCAGGGGGCTAAGCCTGAGGCGGCAGGCAGGCCCAGGGTTCCAGGAGAGAGGGAGAGATTGTCCCAGGCGGCTGGGAAAGCCAGGCCTACCCAGGGCTACCCGAGCCTGGGTAACGCCGGAGGCTAAGTCCCTAGCAGGTGGAAGGCTGCAATCTGCTAAAAATCCACCGGATGGCAACGGAGAGGCGCGCTCCCCGGCTTGTCCACAAGGCGGCGCCAGCATTCAGGTTGCAGGCTGCATTCTGCTAAAAATCCACCGGATGGCAACGGAGAGCCGCTCTCCCCGGCTCGTCCACAAGGCGGCGCCACTTCCAGGAGACCCAGGGGGGCGAGCCTGAGGCGGCAGGCTGGCCCAGGGTTCCAGGAGAGAGGGAGAGATTGTCCCAGGCGGCTGGGAGAGCCAGGCCTACCCAGGGCTACCCGAGCCTGGGTAATGCCGGAGGCTCAGTCCCTAGCAGGTGGCAGGCTGCATTCTGCTAAGTGTCTACCAAGAGGGCACCACTTCCAGGCAACCCAGGGGGCTAAGCCTGAGGCGGCAGGCAGGCCCAGGGTTCCAGGAGAGAGGGAGAGATTGTCCCAGGCGGCTGGGAAAGCCAGGCCTACCCAGGGCTACCCGAGCCTGGGTAACGCCGGAGGCTAAGTCCCTAGCAGGTGGAAGGCTGCAATCTGCTAAAAATCCACCGGATGGCAACGGAGAGGCGCGCTCCCCGGCTTGTCCACAAGGCGGCGCCAGCATTCAGGTTGCAGGCTGCATTCTGCTAAAAATCCACCGGATGGCAACGGAGAGCCGCTCTCCCCGGCTCGTCCACAAGGCGGCGCCACTTCCAGGAGACCCAGGGGGGCGAGCCTGAGGCGGCAGGCTGGCCCAGGGTTCCAGGAGAGAGGGAGAGATTGTCCCCGGCGGCTGGGAGAGCCAGGCCGACTCAGGGCTCCATAAGCCCGGTAGAAGCTGAAGATTAAGCCCCCAGTCTACCAGCTACCCTCCCTGGAGCTCAGCTTAGGGAGAAGTCTCATTTAGCTGGATAAGTCACATTCGGGCGGACAAGTCACATTTGCCAGCATAAGTCACATTTGGGAGGACAAGTCACATTTCCCAGCATAAGTCACATTTGGGAGGACAAGTCACATTTGCCAGCATAAGTCACATTTGCCAGCATAAGTCACATTTGCCAGCATAAGTCACATTTGCCAGCATAAGTCACATTTGCCAGCATAAGTCACATTTGCCAGCATAAGTCACATTTGCCAGCATAAGTCACATTTGCCAGCATAAGTCACATTTGCCAGCATAAGTCACATTTGGGAGGACAAGTCACATTTCCCAGCATAAGTCACATTTGCCAGCATAAGTCACATTTGCCAGCATAAGTCACATTTGCCAGCATAAGTCACATTTGCCAGCATAAGTCACATTTGCCAGCATAAGTCACATTTGCCAGCATAAGTCACATTTGGGAGGACAAGTCACATTTCCAGCATAGTCACATTTCCCAGCATAAGTCACATTTGCCAGCATAAGTCACATTTGCCAGCATAAGTCACATTTGCCAGCATAAGTCACATTTGCCAGCATAAGTCACATTTCCAAGCATAAGTCACATTTCCAAGCATAAGTCACAGTTGGACTTAATAGTCGGGCCCAGAGAGATTCCCATGAGTGCTATCTCTGGCAGTGGGCTTAATAGTCGGCCCCGGAGGGTCGGCGGTGGGACTTAATAGTCGGCCCCGGAGGGTCGGCGGTGGGACTTAATAGTCGGCCCCGGAGGGTCGGCGGTGGGACTTAATAGTCGGCCCCGGAGGGTCGGCGGTGGGACTTAATAGTCGGCCCCGGAGGGTCGGCGGTGGGACTTAATAGTCGGCCCCGGAGGGTCGGCGGTGGGACTTAATAGTCGGCCCCGGAGGGTCGGCGGTGGGACTTAATAGTCGGCCCCGGAGGGTCGGCGGTGGGACTTAATAGTCGGCCCCGGAGGGTCGGCGGTGGGACTTAATAGTCGGCCCCGGAGGGTCGGCGGTGGGACTTAATAGTCGGCCCCGGAGGGTCGGCGGTGGGACTTAATAGTCGGCCCCGGAGGGTCGGCGGTGGGACTTAATAGTCGGCCCCGGAGGGTCGGCGGTGGGACTTAATAGTCGGCCCCGGAGGGTCGGCGGTGGGACTTAATAGTCGGCCCCGGAGGGTCGGCGGTGGGACTTAATAGTCGGCCCCGGAGGGTCGGCGGTGGGACTTAATAGTCGGCCCCGGAGGGTCGGCGGTGGGACTTAATAGTCGGCCCCGGAGGGTCGGCGGTGGGACTTAATAGTCGGCCCCGGAGGGTCGGCGGTGGGACTTAATAGTCGGCCCCGGAGGGTCGGCGGTGGGACTTAATAGTCGGCCCCGGAGGGTCGGCGGTGGGACTTAATAGTCGGCCCCGGAGGGTCGGCGGTGGGACTTAATAGTCGGCCCCGGAGGGTCGGCGGTGGGACTTAATAGTCGGCCCCGGAGAGACTTCCAGGGACGGCCGTTTGTCAGGGGGCTTAATGGCGGGGTCCGATCGGCCTCCCGTGGAAGCCTGCCTGGGGGAGCGGTGAGGACTCTTGAGGGCCAGCGGAAGGAAGAGGTGGTGCTGTATTTGACCCCGGCTGCCGGGAGATGGGGAGCTGGAGGGTTGCCCCGAGGCGGGGTCTGCAGGGAGAACCGGGTTCCGGAGCGGGCGGGCCTAGGGGAGGCAAGCCGGGCCGGGGCTCACCCTCCTGGGCAGGGTCCGAGGGGAGCTTCCCCCTGAGAGAACTTCCACTTCCGTAGACACTTTGACAAAAAAAACCCCCCAAAAAAACGGAGCCCCCGAGGAGGCCTTCCTGCGGCGAGCGCCAGGCCGGGCTGGGGCTACCCAAGCCTGGGTACATGCCGGAGGCTGAGTCCCTAACAGGTGGAAGGCTGCATTCTGCTAAGTGTCTACCAGAGGGCGACACTTCCAGGAGACCCAGGGGGCTAAGCCTGAGGCGGCAGGCTGGCCCAGGGTTCCAGGAGAGAGGGAGAGACCGTCCCAGGCGGCTGGGAGAGCCAGGCCTACCCAGGGCTACCCGAGCCGGGGTACATGCCGGAGGCTAAGTCCCTAGCAGGTGGAAGGCTGCATTCTGCTAAGTGTCTACCAGAGGGCGACACTTCCAGGAGACCCAGGGGGCTAAGCCTGAGGCGGCAGGCTGGCCCAGGGTTCCAGGAGGGAGGGAGAGATCGTCCCGGGCGGCTGGGAAAAAAGCCAGGCCGACCCAGGGCTACCCGAGCCTGGGCAAAGCCAGAGGCTAAGTCCCTAGCAGGTGGCAGGCTGCGTTCTGCTAAGTGTCTTCCAGAGGGAGACACTTCCAGGAGACCCAGGGGGCTAAGCCTGAGGGCGGCAGGCCGGCCATGGGTTCCAGGAGGGAGGGAGAGATTGTCCCAGGCGGCTGGGAAAGCCAGGGCTACCCGAGCCTGGGTAACGCCAGAGACTTAGTCCCTAGCAGCTGGCAGGCTGCAATCTGCTAAAAATCCACCGGATGGCAACGGAGAGCCGCAGTCCCCGGCTCGTCCACAAGGCGGCGCCAGCACTCGGGTTGCAGGCTGCATTCTGTTAAAAATCCACCGGATGGCAACGTAGAGCCGCTCTCCCCGGCTCATCCACAAGGCGGCGCCACTTCCAGGCGACCCAGGGGGCTAAGCCTGAGGTGGCAGGCCGGCCCAGGGTTCCAGGAGAGAGGGAGAGATCGTCCCGGGCGGCTGGGAAAAAAGCCAGGCCGACCCAGGGCTACCCAAGCCTGGGTAAAGCCAGAGGCTAAGTCCCTAGCAGGTGGCAGGCTGCGTTCTGCTAAGTGTCTTCCAGAGGGAGACACTTCCAGGAGACCCAGGGGGCTAAGCCTGAGGCGGCAGGCTGGCCCAGGGTTCCAGGAGAGAGGGAGAGACCGTCCCAGGCGGCTGGGAGAGCCAGGCCTACCCAGGGCTACCCGAGCCGGGGTACATGCCGGAGGCTAAGTCCCTAGCAGGTGGAAGGCTGCATTCTGCTAAGTGTCTACCAGAGGGCGACACTTCCAGGAGACCCAGGGGGCTAAGCCTGAGGCGGCAGGCTGGCCCAGGGTTCCAGGAGAGAGGGAGAGACCGTCCCAGGCGGCTGGGAGAGCCAGGCCTACCCAGGGCTACCCGAGCCTGGGTACATGCCGGAGGCTAAGTCCCTAACAGGTGGAAGGCTGCGTTCTGCTAAGTGTCTACCAGAGGGCGACACTTCCAGGAGACCCAGGGGGCTAAGCCTGAGGCGGCAGGCTGGCCATGGGTTCCAGGAGGGAGGGAGAGATGGTCCCAGGCGGCTGGGAAAGCCAGGCCTACCCGAGCCTGGGTAATGCCAGAGGCTAAGTCCCTAGCAGGTGGAAGGCTGCAATCTGCTAAAAATCCACCGGATGGCAACGGAGAGCCGCAGTCCCCGGCTCGTCCACAAGGCGGCGCCAGCACTCGGGTTGCAGGCTGCATTCTGCTAAAAATCCACCGGATGGCAACGGAGAGCCGCTCTCCCCCGCTTGCCCACAAGGCGGCGCCACTTCCAGGCGACCCAGGGGGCTAAGCCTGAGGTGGCAGGCCGGCCCAGGGTTCCAGGAGAGAGGGAGAGATCGTCCCAGGCGGCTGGGACAGCCAGGCCTACCCGAGCCTGGGTAATGCCAGAGGCTAAGTCCCTAGCAGGTGGAAGGCTGCAATCTGCTAAAAATCCACCGGATGGCAACGGAGAGCCGCGGTCCCCGGCTCGTCCACAAGGCGGCGCCAGCACTCGGGTTGCAGGCTGCATTCTGCTAAAAATCCACCGGATGGCAACGGAGAGCCGCTCTCCCCCGCTTGTCCACAAGGCGGCGCCACTTCCAGGCGACCCAGGGGGCTAAGCCTGAGGGCGGCAGGCCGGCCCAGGGTTCCAGGAGAGAGGGAGAGATCGTCCCAGGCGGCTGGGACAGCCAGGCCGACCCGAGCCTGGGTAATGCCAGAGGCTAAGTCCCTAGCAGGTGGAAGGCTGCAATCTGCTAAGTGTCTACCAAGAGGGCACCACTTCCAGGCAACCCAGGGGGCTAAGCCTGAGGCGGCAGGCTGGCCCAGGGTTCCAGGAGAGAGGGAGAGATCGTCCCAGGCGGCTGGGAAAAAAGCCAGGCCGACCCAGGGCTACCCTAGCCTGGGTAAAGCCAGAGGCTAAGTCCCTAGCAGGCGGCAGGCTGCGTTCTGCTAAGTGACTTCCAGAGGGAGACACTTCCAGGAGACCCAGGGGGCTAAGCCTGAGGGCGGCAGGCCGGCCCAGGGTTCCAGGAGAGAGGGAGAGTTCGTCCCAGGCGGCTGGGAAAAAAGCCAGGCCTACCCAGGGCTACCCGAGCCTGGGTACATGCCGGAGGCTAAGTCCCTAGCAGGTGGAAGGCTGCAATCTGCTAAAAATCCACCGGATGGCAACGGAGAGCCGCGGTCCCCGGCTCGTCCACAAGGCGGCGCCAGCACTCGGGTTGCAGGCTGCATTCTGCTAAAAATCCACCGGATGGCAACGGAGAGCCGCTCTCCCCCGCTTGTCCACAAGGCGGCGCCACTTCCAGGCGACCCAGGGGGCTAAGCCTGAGGGCGGCAGGCCGGCCCAGGGTTCCAGGAGAGAGGGAGAGATCGTCCCAGGCGGCTGGGAAAGCCAGGCCTACCCAGGGCTACCCGAGCCTGGGTACATGCCGGAGGCTAAGTCCCTAGCAGGTGGAAGGCTGCATTCTGCTAAGTGTCTACCAGAGGTAGACGCTTCCAGGAAACCCAGGGGGCTAAGCCTGAGGGCGGCAGGCCGGCCATGGGCTCCAGGAGAGAGGGAGAGATTGTCCCAGGCGGCTGGGAAAGCCAGGCCTACCCAGGGCTACCCGAGCCTGGATACATGCCGGAGGCTAAGTCCCTAGCAGGTGGAAGGCTGCATTCTGCTAAAAATCCACCGGATGGCAACGGAGAGCCGCGGTCCCCGGCTCGTCCACAAGGCGGCGCCAGCACTCGGGTTGCAGGCTGCATTCTGCTAAAAATCCACCGGATGGCAACGGAGAGCCGCTCTCCCCGGCTCGTCCACAAGGCGGCGCCACTTCCAGGCGACCCAGGGGGCTAAGCCTGAGGGCGGCAGGCCGGCCCAGGGTTCCAGGAGAGAGGGAGAGATCGTCCCGGGCGGCTGGGAAAAAAGCCAGGCCGACCCAGGGCTACCCTAGCCTGGGTAAAGCCAGAGGCTAAGTCCCTAGCAAGGCGGTAGGCTGCGTTCTGCTAAGTGACTTCCAGAGGGAGACACTTCCAGGAGACCCAGGGGGCTAAGCCTGAGGGCGGCAGGCCGGCCCGGGGTTCCAGGAGAGAGGGAGAGATCGTCCCAGGCGGCTGGGAAAAAAGCCAGGCCGACCCAGGGCCACCCCAGCCTGGGTAAAGCCAGAGGATAAGTCCCTAGCAGGTGGAAAGCTGCAATTTGCTATGGAAAGCTGCAATTTGCTATGGAAAGCTGCAATTTGCTAAAAATCCACCGGATGGCAACGTAGAGCCGCTCTCCCCGGCTCGTCCACAAGGCGGCGCCACTTCCGGGCGACCCAGGGGGCTAAGCCTGAGGGCGGCAGGCCGGCCCAGGGTTCCAGGAGAGAGGGAGAGATCGTCCCGGGCGGCTGGGAAAAAGCCAGGCCGACCCAGGGCTGCCGTTGCCTGGGTAATGCCGGAGGCCGAGTCCCTAGCAGGTGGCAGGCTGCTAGCGTCTACCAGAGGGCGAGATCCCGCCTCCCCGAGCGGCCGGGGAGAGAGGATTTGCAGGAGCTGACAGGCGCGCACGCAGAAGGGAAATCCCCCTTGGCGGCCGGGGGGAGAGACGATTTGCAGGAGCTGACAGGCGCGCACGCGCGCGCGCAGAAGGGAAAGTCCCCGGGCGGCCGCGGGGAGAGAGGAGAGATGATTGGCAGGAGCTGACAGGCGCGCACGCGCAGAAGGGAAGTCACCCTCGGCGGGCGGCGGGAGAGACGATTTGCAGGAGCTGACAGGCGCGCACGCGCAGAAGGGAGAGTCGTCCCCCCCGGGCCGGGGAGAGAGATGATTGGCAGCCGGCGGAGGTAGCTGCCAGGCGGACCAGAAGGAGAACTGCGGCCGCTCCGAGCAGAAGGGAAATCCCCCGGGCCTCCGGGGAGACGAGCGGCCTCTGGCAGGCGCGGCGAGCCGGCGCCGGCGCCGCCATCCCGGGCGAGGCGACGGGCGCCTCCCGCCCGGCGCATATGGCACTTCCGTCGACACTTAGTCAAATTTTCAACTTTCAAAATTCCTCCGGCGGCCGTGTTTCACTCCGGGGAGCGGCGCCCTCACGCCGGCGGCGGCGCGCCTCGGCCGGCACGAAGGGGTACCACCTCGAGTCGGTGTCGGGGGTCCCGCCGTGGAACCGGGCGTCGGACGGCCCCGGAGGAGGCCTCGGAGCCGAAAAGGCACTACCGGAATGAGGTTGAATTTGACGGCCGGATCCGGGCCGGAGTTCCACAAAGTCGGACACTTTGAGTGGTTGGTCTTCATGTAATGGGACAGGTGACACTCTCTCTGTGACCTACTTTTGAACACCCCCGTCAAGAACCGTGTCCGAGACAGCGTGTGCTGTCAATTAGCTTACCAAAAGTCAGAGTACCAGGGCATCGGACACCCGACTCTGACAAAGTCCCAGTGAACTCTGCTGACAGGCCGCCGACGGCGGATCCCTGCGGGGGGGAGGCAGAGCGAGGGCACCGCCCCCCCGGGTTGCGAGACAAGCCTCTTTAGGTCGCGTGGCAAGCCTCGGTTTTCAGGCGGGCGCTTCCCGCCGAGCCAATCGGCACTTTTAGACACTTTTGGGGAAAAAAAAAAGAAAAAGTCAAACTTTGAAAAATAAATAACCAACGAAACACGGACCAATGAGAACCGCTTCCGGCTGGTCGCGGAAGGGAGAGATGATTGGCAGGAGCTGCCCTGCGCGCTAGAATGAGAACTGCGGCCGCTCCGAGCAGAAGGGAAATCCCCCGGGCGGGCCAGGGGAGACGAGCGGCCGCTGGCAGGTACGGCGAGAGGGCGCCGGTGCCGCCATCCCGGGCGAGGCGACGGGCGCCCCCCGCTGAGCCGATCGGCTCTCGGACACTTTGGGGAAAAAAATAAAAAATAAAAAAGGCAAACTTTGAAATAAAACCCCACGAAACACGGACCTCGGTGAGATCCCCCGGGCGGCCGGGGAGAGATGATTGGCAGGAGCTGCCAGGCGCGCAGAAGGGAAGTCCCCCTGTGCGGCCGGGGAGAGATGATTGGCAGCAGGCGGAGGCAGCCGCCAGGCGGACCAGAAGGAGAACTGCGGCCGCTCCGAGCAGAAGGGAAATCCCCCGGCGCGGGCCAGGGGAGACGAGCGGCCGCTGGCAGGTACGGCGAGAGGGCGCCGGTGCCGCCATCCCGGGGGAGGCGACGGGCGCCTCCCGCCGAGCCGATCGGCACTTTTAGACACTTTGGGGAAAAAGACCGACATTTTAATAAACCCCATACAACACGGACCAGTGAGAACTGCAGCCGGCCGGCCGGCCGGCCGGCGCAGAAGGGAGGTCCCCCGGGAGGGCCGGGGGAGAGATGATTGGCAGGCGGAGGTAGCTGCCAGGCGCGCGCAGAAGGGAAGTTCCCCCGGGCGGCCGGGGGGAGAGAGAGAGAGAGATGATTGGCAGCCGGCGGAGGTAGCTGCCAGGCGGACCAGAACGAGAACTGCGGCCGCTCGGAGCGGAAGGGGAAGTCTGAGGCGGCAGGCCGGCCCAGGGTTCATGGAGAGAGGGAGAGATTGTCCCAGGCGGCTGGGAAAAAAGCCAGGCCGACCCAGGGCCACCCCAGCCTGGGTAAAGCCAGAGGATAAGTCCCTAGCAGGCGGCAGGCTGCGTTCTGCTAAGTGTCTACCGAGAGGGCACCACTTCCAGGCAACCCAGGGGGCTAAGCCTGAGGCGGCAGGCTGGCCCAGGGTTCCAGGAGAAGAGGGAGAGATCGTCCCAGGCGGCTGGGAAAGCCAGGCCTACCCAGGGCTACCCGAGCCTGGGCACATGCCGGAGGCTAAGTCCCTAGCAGGTGGAAGGCTGCAATCTGCTAAAAATCCACCGGATGGCAACGGAGAGCCGCAGTCCCCGGCTCGTCCACAAGGCGGCGCCAGCACTCGGGTTGCAGGCTGCATTCTGCTAAAAATCCACCGGATGGCAACGGAGAGCCGCTCTCCCCGGCTCGTCCACAAGGCGGCGCCACTTCCAGGCGACCCAGGGGGCTAAGCCTGAGGCGGCAGGCCGGCCCAGGGTTCCAGGAGAGAGAGGGAGAGATCGTCCCAGGCGGCTGGGAAAGCCAGGCCGACCCAGGGCTACCCGAGCCTGGGTAAAGCCAGAGGCTAAGTCCCTAGCAGGTGGCAGGCTGCATGCTGCCAAGTGTCTACCGAGAGGGCACCACTTCCAGGCGACCCAGGGGGCTAAGCCTGAGGCGGCAGGCTGGCCCAGGGTTCCAGGAGAGAGGGAGAGATTGTCCCAGGCGGCTGGGAAAGCCAGGGCTACCCGAGCCTGGGTACATGCCGGAGGCTGAGTCCCTAGCAGGCGGCAGGCTGAATTCTGCTAAGTGTCTACCAGAGGGCGACACTTCCAGGAGACCCAGGGGGCTAAGCCTGAGGCGGCAGGCTGGCCCAGGGTTCCAGGAGAGAGGGAGAGATTGACCCAGGCGGCTGGGAAAGCCAGGCCTACCCAGGGCCACCCGAGCCTGGGTACATGCCGGAGGCTAAGTCCCTAGCAGGTGGAAGGCTGCAATTTGCTATGGAAAGCTGCAATTTGCTAAAAATCCACCGGATGGCAACGGAGAGCGGCTCTCCCCGGCTCGTCCACAAGGCGGCGCCACTTCCAGGCGACCCAGGGGGCTAAGCCTGAGGCGGCAGGCCGGCCCAGGGTTCCAGGAGAGAGGGAGAGATTGTCCCAGGCGGCTGGGAAAGCCAGGCCGACCCAGGGCTACCCGAGCCTGGGTAAAGCCAGAGGCTAAGTCCCTAGCAGGTGGCAGGCTGCATTCTGCTAAGTGTCTACCAAGAGGGCACCACTTCCAGGCAACCCAGGGGGCTAAGCCTGAGGCGGCAGGCTGGCCCAGGGTTCCAGGAGAAGAAGGAGAGATCGTCCCAGGCGGCTGGGAAAGCCAGGCCTACCCAGGGCTACCCGAGCCTGGGTACATGCCGGAGGCTAAGTCCCTAGCAGGTGGAAGGCTGCAATTTGCTATGGAAAGCTGCAATTTGCTAAAAATCCACCGGATGGCAACGGAGAGCGGCTCTCCCCGGCTCGTCCACAAGGCGGCGCCACTTCCAGGCGACCCAGGGGGCTAAGCCTGAGGCGGCAGGCCGGCCAGGGTTCCAGGAGAGAGGGAGAGATTGTCCCAGGCGGCTGGGAAAGCCAGGCCGACCCAGGGCTACCCGAGCCTGGGTAAAGCCAGAGGCTAAGTCCCTAGCAGGTGGCAGGCTGCATTCTGCTAAGTGTCTACCAAGAGGGCACCACTTCCAGGCGACCCAGGGGGCTAAGCCTGAGGCGGCAGGCTGGCCCAGGGTTCCAGGAGAGAGGGAGAGATTTGTCCCAGGCGGCTGGGAAAGCCAGGCCTACCCAGGGCTACCAGAGCCTGGGTACATGCCGGAGGCTAAGTCCCTAGCAGGTGGAAGGCTGCAATTTGCTATGGAAAGCTGCAATTTGCTAAAAATCCACCGGATGGCAACGGAGAGCGGCTCTCCCCGGCTCGTCCACAAGGCGGCGCCACTTCCAGGCGACCCAGGGGGCTAAGCCTGAGGCGGCAGGCCGGCCCAGGGTTCCAGGACAGAGGGAGAGATCGTCCCAGGCGGCTGGGAAAAGCCAGGCCGACCCAGGGCTGCCGGAGCCTGGGTAATGCCAGAGGCCGAGTCCCTAGCAGGTGGCAGGCTGCTAGCGTCTACCAGAGGGCGAGATCCCGCCTCCCCGAGCGGCCGGGGAGAGAGGATTTGCAGGAGCTGACAGGCGCGCAGAAGGGAAATCCGGAGAGATGATTGGCAGCCGGCGGAGGCAGCCGCCAGGCGGACCGGAAGGAGAACTGCGGCCGCTGGGAGCGGAAGGGAAATCCCCCGGGCGTCCGGGGAGACTAGCGGCCGCGGCAGGCGCGGCGACCCGGCGCCGGTGCCGCCATCCCGGGCGAGGCGACGGGCGCCTCCCCGCCGGCGCGGTTGGCACTTCCGTCGACACTTTGCCAAATTTTCAACTTTCAAAATTCCTCCGGCGGCCGTTTTTCACACCGGGGAGCGGCGTCCTCACGCCGGCGGCGGCGCACCTCGGCCGGCAAAAAGGGGTACCTCCTCGAGTCGGTGTCGGGGGTCCCGCCGTGGAACCGGGCGTCGGACGGCCCCGGAGGAGGCCTCGGAGCGGAAAAGGCACTACCGGAATGAGGTTGAATTTGACGGCCGGATCCGGGCCGGAGTTCCACAAAGTCGGACACTTTGAGTGGTTGGTCTTCATGTAATGGGACAGGTGACACTCTCTCTGTGACCTACTTTTGAACACCCCCGTCAAGAACCGTGTCCGAGACAGCGAGTCCTGTCAATTAGCTTACCAAAAGTCAGAGTACCAGGGGATCGGACACCCGACTCTGACAAAGTCCCAGTGAACTCTGCTCACAGGCCGCCGACGGCGGATCCCCGCGGGGGGGAGGCAGAGCGAGGGCACCGCCCCCCCGGGTTGCGTGACAAGCCTCTTCAGGTCGCGTGGCAAGCCGCAGTTTTCAGGCGGGCGCCTCCCGCCGAGCCGATCGGCACTTAGACGCTTTGGGGGAAAAAAAGGTCAAACGCACAAAAAAAAAACCCCATAAAACACGGACCATAAGAGATCCCCCGGGCGGCCGGGGAGAGATGATTGGCAGGAGCTGACAGGCGCGCAGAAGGGAAATCCCCCGAGCGGCCGCTGGCAGGCACGGCGACCCGGCGCCGGTGCCGCCATCCCGGGCGAGGCGACGGGCGCCCCCCGCTGAGCCGATCGGCTCTTAGACACTTTGGGGAAAAAAAAGACAAACTTTGAAATAAAACCCCACGAAACACGGACCTTAACGAGATCCCCCGGGCGGCCGGGGAGAGATGATTGGCAGGAGCTGCCAGGCGCGCAGAAGGGAAATCCCCCTTGGCGGCCGGGGAGAGATGATTGGCAGGAGCTGACAGGCGCGCAGAAGGGAAATCCCCCGGGCGGCCGGGGAGAGATGATTGGCAGCCGGCGGAGGCAGCCGCCAGGCGGACCAGAAGGAGAACTGCGGCCGCTGGGAGCGGAAGGGAAATCCCCCGGGCGTCCGGGGAGACTAGCGGCCGCTGGCAGGCGCGGCGACCCGGCGCCGGTGCCGCCATCCCGGGCGAGGCGACGGGCGCCTCCCCGCCGGCGCGGTTGGCACTTCCGTCGACACTTTGCCAAATTTTCAACTTTCAAAATTCCTCCGGCGGCCGTTTTTCACACCGGGGAGCGGCGTCCTCACGCCGGCGGCGGCGCACCTCGGCCGGCAAAAAGGGGTACCACCTCGAGTCGGTGTCGGGGGTCCCGCCGTGGAACCGGGCGTCGGACGGCCCCGGAGGAGGCCTCGGAGCGGAAAAGGCACTACCGGAATGAGGTTGAATTTGACGGCCGGATCCGGGCCGGAGTTCCACAAAGTCGGACACTTTGAGTAGTTGGTCTTCATGTAATGGGACAGGTGACACTCTCTCTGTGACATACTTTTGAACACCCCCGTCAAGAACCGTGTCCGAGACAGCGGGTCGTGTCAATTAGCTTACCAAAAGTCGGAGTACCAGGGCCTCGGACATCCGTCTCCGACAAAGTCCCTGCGACCTCAGCTCTCACGCCGCCGATAGTGGATCTCCGCTGGGGGCGAAAAGAGCGAGGACGCGCCGGTTGCGAGACAAGCCCCCTCCGCGTCGCGTGGCAAGCCTCGGACGAGTCACCCGTCACCCGCGGGTCACCCACCGATCGATCTGACGGCCGCCGACCCGGCGGGAAGGGACCCTCGCTCGGCCGGACCTAGGGGGTCCGCGCCGGCTAAGGCGCGGGGTCTTTCCTTCCCTTCAGCTCCGGAGCGGCGTAGCGGAAAAGCTTAAGGCCGGCGCGGCGCCACCCGCCCAGGGCGGGCGCCCGCGGCAGACCCAGGACATCGGCGAGAGAGAGTTTGCCTTCGCCCCGTCCGACCCCCGAGGTGTCAGAAAACCGGGCGTCCCCTACGAACGAAAGGGTTCCTCGCCGAATCCGGGCCGGGCTCCGCGCCCGAGCCCCGGCTCTTCGGGAGGCCCGACGCCCGAGAGCACAGGTTGACCTCCGCACCTCCGTAAGACCCGAACCGGCGCCCGCCGGAACGGAAGATCACCCCCGCCACCCGGCCTGACCGCCTTGGCGATGACGGGAAAGAGAGGAGCGGCAGCAGCAGCGTGACAAGCCCCCGTGACACCGGCAGAGACGGCTCACCCGCCTCTTCCCACGCACTGCACCAGGCGACGCGCGCGGCCACGGGGGTTTCCCCGGTCGACCGGCCGCCGGGGGTCCGCAGCGACCACCGGGGCCAACCCTGACCGGCGGTCCCACGCCGGCCGCCCGCCTCCTGGGGCGCACCGGCGCCAAAAGCAGAGCCGAGCGAGGACGAGTCTAAAGGGTATCGGAGAGAGAGCGACAAGCGCGTAGGAAGGAAGGCCCGAACCCGGGTCCGGCTAAGGTCGTGAGAGAGATCCCGGATGCGGCTGAGTCCGCCCACGGCTCTCCCCTCGCCTACCGGGTCGATGCCCCACTTCGCCTACGTCACCGCCTTAACCTCTCCGCCCCTCCCCCGCGAAGCCTGCGCAGCAACGGTCCGCCCGGTCCCGCGGCGCTCAGCGCAAATCTTAATAGATTCCCCGATGGATCTTCGGTGCGGTCCATAGGCCGGATAATCGGGCGCGGAGTTCTTACTCCAAGCACCGTGACCCCGGGGGGACGCGGTTCGACCACGACTGCGCACTGAGGCGGGCGAAGAGCTGCCCGGCGGACAAGGTCGCACGGCCTCCCTCTCCTCTCCAGCAGGGCCCGGTCTACCGGGCGCGCGGTGGTGAGTTAATCGAAGCAGCAGCAACGGAAAGCTAGCTCGCGCGACGGGCCGAGTCCA
>NW_027440706.1:0-69066 GCF_031893055.1 Leptodactylus fuscus | reverse complement strand
TGGGGAAAATCCAACTCCGGCATGATACAAGTTGCAAGATCACCCAGATAGCCTATGATGGGCTGTCACTAGATAGGCTTAACTGTCAACTTTCCCATGGCTGCGACCTTCTCAGCCAGAGCTACACTCAAGAATACACGATCAATGAAACCCTATAGGGAAAATCAAACTCCGACATGATACAAGTTGCAAGATCACCCAGCTAGCCTATTGAGTGGGCTGTCACTAGATAGGCTTAACTGTCAACTTTCCATGGCTGCGTCGTTCTCAGCCCGAGCTACACTCAAGAGTACATGATCAATGAAGCGCTATGGGGAAAATTAAACTCCTGCTTGATAGAAGTTGCCGAGTAAACGATCAATGAAACTCTATGGGGAAAATCCAACTCCGGCATGATACAAGTTGCAAGATCACCAGCTAGCCTATGATGGGCTGTCACTAGATAGGCTTAACTGTCAACTTTCCCATGGCTGGGACCTTCTCAGCCAGAGCTACACTCAAGAATACACGATCAATGAAACCCTATGGGGAAAATCAAACTCCGACATGATACAAGTTGCAAGATCACCCAGCTAGCCTATGATGGGCTGTCACTAGATAGGCTTAACTGTCAACTTTCCCATGGCTGCGACCTTCTCAGCCAGAGCTACACTCAAGAATACACGATCAATGAAACCCTATGGGGAAAATCAAACTCCGACATGATACAAGTTGCAAGATCACCCAGCTAGCCTATGATGGGCTGTCACTAGATAGGCTTAACTGTCAACTTTCCCATGGCTGCGACCTTCTCAGCCAGAGCTACACTCAAGAATACACGATCAATGAAACCCTATGGGGAAAATCAAACTCCGACATGATACAAGTTGCAAGATCACCCAGCTAGCCTATGATGGGCTGTCACTAGATAGGCTTAACTGTCAACTTTCCCATGGCTGCGTCGTTCTCAGCCCGAGCTACACTCAAGAGTACACGATCAATGAAGCGCTACGGGGAAAATTAAACTCCTGCTTGATAGAAGTTGCCGAGTAAACGATCAATGAAACCCTATGGGGAAAATCCAACTCCGGCATGATACAAGTTGCAAGATCACCCAGCTAGCCTATGATGGGCTGTCACTAGATAGGCTTAACTGTCAACTTTCCCATGGCTGCGACCTTCTCAGCCAGAGCTACACTCAAGAATACACGATCAATGAAACCCTATGGGAAAATCAAACTCCGACATGATACAAGTTGCAAGATCACACAGCTAGCCTATGATGGGCTGTCACTAGATATGCTTAACTGTCAACTTTCCCATGGCTGCGTCGTTCTCAGCCCGAGCTACACTCAAGAGCACACGATCAATGAAGCGCTATGGGGAAAATTAAACTCCTGCTTGATAGAAGTTGCCGAGTAAACGATCAATGAAACTCTATGGGGAAAATCCAACTCCGGCATGATACAAGTTGCAAGATCACCCAGCTAGCCTATGATGGGCTGTCACTAGATAGGCTTAACTGTCAACTTTCCCATGGCTGGGACCTTCTCAGCCAGAGCTACACTCAAGAATACACGATCAATGAAACCCTATGGGGAAAATCAAACTCCGACATGATACAAGTTGCAAGATCACCCAGCTAGCCTATGATGGGCTGTCACTAGATAGGCTTAACTGTCAACTTTCCCATGGCTGCGACCTTCTCAGCCAGAGCTACACTCAAGAATACACGATCAATGAAACCCTATGGGGAAAATCAAACTCCGACATGATACAAGTTGCAAGATCACCCAGCTAGCCTATGATGGGCTGTCACTAGATAGGCTTAACTGTCAACTTTCCCATGGCTGCGACCTTCTCAGCCAGAGCTACACTCAAGAATACACGATCAATGAAACTATGGAGAAAATCAAACTCCGACATGATACAAGTTGCAAGATCACCCAGCTAGCCTATGATGGGCTGTCACTAGATAGGCTTAACTGTCAACTTTCCCATGGCTGCGTCGTTCTCAGCCCGAGCTACACTCAAGAGTACACGATCAATGAAGCGCTATGGGGAAAATTAAACTCCTGCTTGATAGAAGTTGCCGAGTAAACGATCAATGAAACTCTATGGGGAAAATCCAACTCCGGCATGATACAAGTTGCAAGATCACCCAGCTAGCCTATGATGGGCTGTCACTAGATAGGCTTAACTGTCAACTTTCCCATGGCTTCGACCTTCTCAGCCAGAGCTACACTCAAGAATACACGATCAATGAAACCCTATGGGGAAAATCAAACTCCGACATGATACAAGTTGCAAGATCACCCAGCTAGCCTATGATGGGCTGTCACTAGATAGGCTTAACTGTCAACTTTCCCATGGCTGCGTCGTTCTCAGCCCGAGCTACACTCAAGAGTACACGATCAATGAAGCGCTATGGGGAAAATTAAACTCCTGCTTGATAGAAGTTGCCGAGTAAACGATCAATGAAACTCTATGGGGAAAATCCAACTCCGGCATGATACAAGTTGCAAGATCACCCAGCTAGCCTATGATGGGCTGTCACTAGATAGGCTTAACTGTCAACTTTCCCATGGCTGGGACCTTCTCAGCCAGAGCTACACTCAAGAATACACGATCAATGAAACCCTATGGGGAAAATCAAACTCCGACATGATACAAGTTGCAAGATCACCCAGCTAGCCTATGATGGGCTGTCACTAGATAGGCTTAACTGTCAACTTTCCCATGGCTGCGTCGTTCTCAGCCCGAGCTACACTCAAGAGTACACGATCAATGAAGCGCTATGGGGAAAATTAAACTCCTGCTTGATAGAAGTTGCCGAGTAAACGATCAATGAAACTCTATGGGGAAAATCCAACTCCGGCATGATACAAGTTGCAAGATCACCCAGCTAGCCTATGATGGGCTGTCACTAGATAGGCTTAACTGTCAACTTTCCCATGGCTGCGACCTTCTCAGCCAGAGCTACACTCAAGAATACACGATCAATGAAACCCTAAGGGGAAAATCAAACTCCGACATGATACAAGTTGCAAGATCACCCAGCTAGCCTATGATGGGCTGTCACTAGATAGGCTTAACTGTCAACTTTCCCATGGCTGCGACCTTCTCAGCCAGAGCTACACTCAAGAATACACGATCAATGAAACCCTATGGGGAAAATCAAACTCCGACATGATACAAGTTGCAAGATCACCCAGCTAGCCTATGATGGGCTGTCACTAGATAGGCTTAACTGTCAACTTTCCCATGGCTGCGTCGTTCTCAGCCCGAGCTACACTCAAGAGTACACGATTAATGAAGCGCTATGGGGAAAATTAAACTCCTGCTTGATAGAAGTTGCCGAGTAAACGATCAATGAAACTCTATGGGGAAAATCCAACTCCGGCATGATACAAGTTGCAAGATCACCCAGCTAGCCTATGATGGGCTGTCACTAGATAGGCTTAACTGTCAACTTTCCCATGGCTGCGACCTTCTCAGCCAGAGCTACACTCAAGAATACACGATCAATGAAACCCTAAGGGGAAAATCAAACTCCGACATGATACAAGTTGCAAGATCACCCAGCTAGCCTATGATGGGCTGTCACTAGATAGGCTTAACTGTCAACTTTCCCATGGCTGCGACCTTCTCAGCCAGAGCTACACTCAAGAATACACGATCAATGAAACCCTATGGGGAAAATCAAACTCCGACATGATACAAGTTGCAAGATCACCCAGCTAGCCTATGATGGGCTGTCACTAGATAGGCTTAACTGTCAACTTTCCCATGGCTGCGACCTTCTCAGCCAGAGCTACACTCAAGAATACAAGATCAATGAAACCCTATGGGGAAAATCAAACTCCGACATGATACAAGTTGCAAGATCACCCAGCTAGCCTATGATGGGCTGTCACTAGATAGGCTTAACTGTCAACTTTCCCATGGCTGCGTCGTTCTCAGCCCGAGCTACACTCAAGAGTACACGATCAATGAAGCGCTATGGGGAAAATTAAACTCCTGCTTGATAGAAGTTGCCGAGTAAACGATCAATGAAACTCTATGGGGAAAATCCAACTCCGGCATGATACAAGTTGCAAGATCACCCAGCTAGCCTATGATGGGCTGTCACTAGATAGGCTTAACTGTCAACTTTCCCATGGCTGGGACCTTCTCAGCCAGAGCTACACTCAAGAATACACGATCAATGAAACCCTATGGGGAAAATCAAACTCCGACATGATACAAGTTGCAAGATCACCCAGCTAGCCTATGATGGGCTGTCACTAGATAGGCTTAACTGTCAACTTTCCCATGGCTGCGTCGTTCTCAGCCCGAGCTACACTCAAGAGTGCACGATCAATGAAGCGCTATGGGGAAAATTAAACTCCTGCTTGATAGAAGTTGCCGAGTAAACGATCAATGAAACCCTATGGGGAAAATCCAACTCCGGCATGATACAAGTTGCAAGATCACCCAGCTAGCCTATGATGGGCTGTCACTAGATAGGCTTAACTGTCAACTTTCCCATGGCTGCGACCTTCTCAGCCAGAGCTACACTCAAGAATATACGATCAATGAAACTCTATGGGGAAAATCAAACTCCGACATGATACAAGTTGCAAGATCACCCAGCTAGCCTATGATGGGCTGTCACTAGATAGGCTTAACTGTCAACTTTCCCATGGCTGCGACCTTCTCAGCCAGAGCTACACTCAAGAATACACGATCAATGAAACCCTATGCAGAAAATCAAACTCCGACATGATACAAGTTGCAAGATCACCCAGCTAGCCTATGATGGGCTGTCACTAGATAGGCTTAACTGTCAACTTTCCCATGGCTGCGTCGTTCTCAGCCCGAGCTACACTCAAGAGTACACGATCAATGAAGCGCTATGGGGAAAATTAAACTCCTGCTTGATAGAAGTTGCCGAGTAAACGATCAATGAAACTCTATGGGGAAAATCCAACTCCGGCATGATACAAGTTGCAAGATCACCCAGCTAGCCTATGATGGGCTGTCACTAGATAGGCTTAACTGTCAACTTTCCCATGGCTGCGACCTTCTCAGCCAGAGCTACACTCAAGAATACACGATCAATGAAACCCTATGGGGAAAATCAAACTCCGACATGATACAAGTTGCAAGATCACC
The DNA here is from genome assembly GCF_031893055.1 of Leptodactylus fuscus. Classification (NCBI taxonomy): domain Eukaryota; kingdom Metazoa; phylum Chordata; class Amphibia; order Anura; family Leptodactylidae; genus Leptodactylus; species Leptodactylus fuscus. Next base: position 63,930 of record NW_027440706.1, on the reverse strand, counting down.
CAGCTAGCCTATGATGGGCTGTCACTAGATAGGCTTAACTGTCAACTTTCCCATGGCTGCGACCTTCTCAGCCAGAGCTACACTCAAGAATACACGATCAATGAAACCCTATGGGGAAAATCAAACTCCGACATGATACAAGTTGCAAGATCACCCAGCTAGCCTATGATGGGCTGTCACTAGATAGGCTTAACTGTCAACTTTCCCATGGCTGCGTCGTTCTCAGCCCGAGCTACACTCAAGAGTACACGATCAATGAAGCGCTATGGGGAAAATTAAACTCCTGCTTGATAGAAGTTGCCGAGTAAACGATCAATGAAACTCTATGGGGAAAATCCAACTCCGGCATGATACAAGTTGCAAGATCACCCAGCTAGCCTATGATGGGCTGTCACTAGATAGGCTTAACTGTCAACTTTCCCATGGCTGCGACCTTCTCAGCCAGAGCTACACTCAAGAATACACGATCAATGAAACCCTATGGGGAAAATCAAACTCCGACATGATACAAGTTGCAAGATCACCCAGCTAGCCTATGATGGGCTGTCACTAGATAGGCTTAACTGTCAACTTTCCCATGGCTGCGTCGTTCTCAGCCCGAGCTACACTCAAGAGTACACGATCAATGAAGCGCTATGGGGAAAATTAAACTCCTGCTTGATAGAAGTTGCCGAGTAAACGATCAATGAAACTCTATGGGGAAAATCCAACTCCGGCATGATACAAGTTGCAAGATCACCCAGCTAGCCTATGATGGGCTGTCACTAGATAGGCTTAACTGTCAACTTTCCCATGGCTGCGACCTTCTCAGCCAGAGCTACACTCAAGAATACACGATCAATGAAACCCTATGGGGAAAATCAAACTCCGACATGATACAAGTTGCAAGATCACCCAGCTAGCCTATGATGGGCTGTCACTAGATAGGCTTAACTGTCAACTTTCCCATGGCTGCGACCTTCTCAGCCAGAGCTACACTCAAGAATACAAGATCAATGAAACCCTATGGGGAAAATCAAACTCCGACATGATACAAGTTGCAAGATCACCCAGCTAGCCTATGATGGGCTGTCACTAGATAGGCTTAACTGTCAACTTTCCCATGGCTGCGTCGTTCTCAACCCGAGCTACACTCAAGAGTACACGATCAATGAAGCGCTATGGGGAAAATTAAACTCCTGCTTGATAGAAGTTGCCGAGTAAACGATCAATGAAACTCTATGGGGAAAATCCAACTCCGGCATGATACAAGTTGCAAGATCACCCAGCTAGCCTATGATGGGCTGTCACTAGATAGGCTTAACTGTCAACTTTCCCATGGCTGCGACCTTCTCAGCCAGAGCTACACTCAAGAATACACGATCAATGAAACCCTATGGGGAAAATCAAACTCCGACATGATACAAGTTGCAAGATCACCCAGCTAGCCTATGATGGGCTGTCACTAGATAGGCTTAACTGTCAACTTTCCCATGGCTGCGTCGTTCTCAGCCCGAGCTACACTCAAGAGTACACGATCAATGAAGCGCTATGGGGAAAATTAAACTCCTGCTTGATAGAAGTTGCCGAGTAAACGATCAATGAAACTCTATGGGGAAAATCCAACTCCGGCATGATACAAGTTGCAAGATCACCCAGCTAGCCTATGATGGGCTGTCACTAGATAGGCTTAACTGTCAACTTTCCCATGGCTGGGACCTTCTCAGCCAGAGCTACACTCAAGAATACACGATCAATGAAACCCTATGGGGAAAATCAAACTCCGACATGATACAAGTTGCAAGATCACCCAGCTAGCCTATGATGGGCTGTCACTAGATAGGCTTAACTGTCAACTTTCCCATGGCTGCGTCGTTCTCAGCCCGAGCTACACTCAAGAGTGCACGATCAATGAAGCGCTATGGGGAAAATTAAACTCCTGCTTGATAGAAGTTGCCGAGTAAACGATCAATGAAACCCTATGGGGAAAATCCAACTCCGGCATGATACAAGTTGCAAGATCACCCAGCTAGCCTATGATGGGCTGTCACTAGATAGGCTTAACTGTCAACTTTCCCATGGCTGCGACCTTCTCAGCCAGAGCTACACTCAAGAATATACGATCAATGAAACTCTATGGGGAAAATCAAACTCCGACATGATACAAGTTGCAAGATCACCCAGCTAGCCTATGATGGGCTGTCACTAGATAGGCTTAACTGTCAACTTTCCCATGGCTGCGACCTTCTCAGCCAGAGCTACACTCAAGAATACACGATCAATGAAACCCTATGGAGAAAATCAAACTCCGACATGATACAAGTTGCAAGATCACCCAGCTAGCCTATGATGGGCTGTCACTAGATAGGCTTAACTGTCAACTTTCCCATGGCTGCGTCGTTCTCAGCCCGAGCTACACTCAAGAGTACACGATCAATGAAGCGCTATGGGGAAAATTAAACTCCTGCTTGATAGAAGTTGCCGAGTAAACGATCAATGAAACTCTATGGGGAAAATCCAACTCCGGCATGATACAAGTTGCAAGATCACCCAGCTAGCCTATGATGGGCTGTCACTAGATAGGCTTAACTGTCAACTTTCCCATGGCTGCGACCTTCTCAGCCAGAGCTACACTCAAGAATACACGATCAATGAAACCCTATGGGGAAAATCAAACTCCGACATGATACAAGTTGCAAGATCACCCAGCTAGCCTATGATGGGCTGTCACTAGATAGGCTTAACTGTCAACTTTCCCATGGCTGCGACCTTCTCAGCCAGAGCTACACTCAAGAATACACGATCAATGAAACCCTATGGGGAAAATCAAACTCCGACATGATACAAGTTGCAAGATCACCCAGCTAGCCTATGATGGGCTGTCACTAGATAGGCTTAACTGTCAACTTTCCCATGGCTGCGTCGTTCTCAGCCCGAGCTACACTCAAGAGTACACGATCAATGAAGCGCTATGGGGAAAATTAAACTCCTGCTTGATAGAAGTTGCCGAGTAAACGATCAATGAAACTCTATGGGGAAAATCCAACTCCGGCATGATACAAGTTGCAAGATCACCCAGCTAGCCTATGATGGGCTGTCACTAGATAGGCTTAACTGTCAACTTTCCCATGGCTGCGACCTTCTCAGCCAGAGCTACACTCAAGAATACACGATCAATGAAACCCTATGGGGAAAATCAAACTCCGACATGATACAAGTTGCAAGATCACCCAGCTAGCCTATGATGGGCTGTCACTAGATAGGCTTAACTGTCAACTTTCCCATGGCTGCGTCGTTCTCAGCCCGAGCTACACTCAAGAGTACACGATCAATGAAGCGCTATGGGGAAAATTAAACTCCTGCTTGATAGAAGTTGCCGAGTAAACGATCAATGAAACTCTATGGGGAAAATCCAACTCCGGCATGATACAAGTTGCAAGATCACCCAGCTAGCCTATGATGGGCTGTCACTAGATAGGCTTAACTGTCAACTTTCCCATGGCTGCGACCTTCTCAGCCAGAGCTACACTCAAGAATACACGATCAATGAAACCCTATGGGGAAAATCAAACTCCGACATGATACAAGTTGCAAGATCACCCAGCTAGCCTATGATGGGCTGTCACTAGATAGGCTTAACTGTCAACTTTCCCATGGCTGCGACCTTCTCAGCCAGAGCTACACTCAAGAATACACGATCAATGAAACCCTATGGGGAAAATCAAACTCCGACATGATACAAGTTGCAAGATCACCCAGCTAGCCTATGATGGGCTGTCACTAGATAGGCTTAACTGTCAACTTTCCCATGGCTGCGTCGTTCTCAGCCCGAGCTACACTCAAGAGTACACGATCAATGAAGCGCTATGGGGAAAATTAAACTCCTGCTTGATAGAAGTTGCCGAGTAAACGATCAATGAAACTCTATGGGGAAAATCCAACTCCGGCATGATACAAGTTGCAAGATCACCCAGCTAGCCTATGATGGGCTGTCACTAGATAGGCTTAACTGTCAACTTTCCCATGGCTGCGACCTTCTCAGCCAAAGCTACACTCAAGAATACACGATCAATGAAACCCTATGGGGAAAATCAAACTCCGACATGATACAAGTTGCAAGATCACCCAGCTAGCCTATGATGGGCTGTCACTAGATAGGCTTAACTGTCAACTTTCCCATGGCTGCGACCTTCTCAGCCAGAGCTACACTCAAGAATACACGATCAATGAAACCCTATGGGGAAAATCAAACTCCGACATGATACAAGTTGCAAGATCACCCAGCTAGCCTATGATGGGCTGTCACTAGATAGGCTTAACTGTCAACTTTCCCATGGCTGCGTCGTTCTCAGCCCGAGCTACACTCAAGAGTACACGATCAATGAAGCGCTATGGGGAAAATTAAACTCCTGCTTGATAGAAGTTGCCGAGTAAACGATCAATAAAACTCTATGGGGAAAATCCAACTCCGGCATGATACAAGTTGCAAGATCACCCAGCTAGCCTATGATGGGCTGTCACTAGATAGGCTTAACTGTCAACTTTCCCATGGCTGCGACCTTCTCAGCCAGAGCTACACTCAAGAATACACGATCAATGAAACCCTATGGGGAAAATCAAACTCCGACATGATACAAGTTGCAAGATCACCCAGCTAGCCTATGATGGGCTGTCACTAGATAGGCTTAACTGTCAACTTTCCCATGGCTGCGTAATTCTCAGCCCGAGCTACACTCAAGAGTACACGATCAATGAAGCGCTATGGGGAAAATTAAACTCCTGCTTGATAGAAGTTGCCGAGTAAACGATCAATGAAACTCTATGGGGAAAATCCAACTCCGGCATGATACAAGTTGCAAGATCACCCAGCTAGCCTATGATGGGCTGTCACTAGATAGGCTTAACTGTCAACTTTCCCATGGCTGGGACCTTCTCAGCCAGAGCTACACTCAAGAATACACGATCAATGAAACCCTATGGGGAAAATCAAACTCCGACATGATACAAGTTGCAAGATCACCCAGCTAGCCTATGATGGGCTGTCACTAGATAGGCTTAACTGTCAACTTTCCCATGGCTGCGTCGTTCTCAGCCCGAGCTACACTCAAGAGTACACGATCAATGAAGCGCTATGGGGAAAATTAAACTCCTGCTTGATAGAAGTTGCCGAGTAAACGATCAATGAAACTCTATGGGGAAAATCCAACTCCGGCATGATACAAGTTGCAAGATCACCCAGCTAGCCTATGATGGGCTGTCACTAGATAGGCTTAACTGTCAACTTTCCCATGGCTGCGACCTTCTCAGCCAGAGCTACACTCAAGAATACACGATCAATGAAACCCTAAGGGGAAAATCAAACTCCGACATGATACAAGTTGCAAGATCACCCAGCTAGCCTATGATGGGCTGTCACTAGATAGGCTTAACTGTCAACTTTCCCATGGCTGCGACCTTCTCAGCCAGAGCTACACTCAAGAATACACGATCAATGAAACCCTATGGGGAAAATCAAACTCCGACATGATACAAGTTGCAAGATCACCCAGCTAGCCTATGATGGGCTGTCACTAGATAGGCTTAACTGTCAACTTTCCCATGGCTGCGTCGTTCTCAGCCCGAGCTACACTCAAGAGTACACGATCAATGAAGCGCTACGGGGAAAATTAAACTCCTGCTTGATAGAAGTTGCCGAGTAAACGATCAATGAAACCCTATGGGGAAAATCAAACTCCGACATGATACAAGTTGCAAGATCACCCAGCTAGCCTATGATGGGCTGTCACTAGATATGCTTAACTGTCAACTTTCCCATGGCTGCGTCGTTCTCAGCCCGAGCTACACTCAAGAGTACACTATCAATGAAGCGCTATGGGGAAAATTAAACTCCTGCTTGATAGAAGTTGCCGAGTAAACGATCAATGAAACTCTATGGGGAAAATCCAACTCCGGCATGATACAAGTTGCAAGATCACCCAGCTAGCCTATGATGGGCTGTCACTAGATAGGCTTAACTGTCAACTTTCCCATGGCTGCGACCTTCTCAGCCAGAGCTACACTCAAGAATACACGATCAATGAAACCCTATGGGGAAAATCAAACTCCGACATGATACAAGTTGCAAGATCACCCAGCTAGCCTATGATGGGCTGTCACTAGATAGGCTTAACTGTCAACTTTCCCATGGCTGGGACCTTCTCAGCCAGAGCTACGCTCAAGAATACACGATCAATGAAACCCTATGGGGAAAATCAAACTCCGACATGATACAAGTTGCAAGATCACCCAGCTAGCCTATGATGGGCTGTCACTAGATAGGCTTAACTGTCAACTTTCCCATGGCTGCGTCGTTCTCAGCCCGAGCTACACTCAAGAGTACACGATCAATGAAGCGCTATGGGGAAAATTAAACTCCTGCTTGATAGAAGTTGCCGAGTAAACGATCAATGAAACCCTATGGGGAAAATCCAACTCCGGCATGATACAAGTTGCAAGATCACCCAGCTAGCCTATGATGGGCTGTCACTAGATAGGCTTAACTGTCAACTTTCACATGGCTGCGACCTTCTCAGCCAGAGCTACACTCAAGAATACACGATCAATGAAACTCTATGGGGAAAATCAAACTCCGACATGATACAAGTTGCAAGATCACCCAGCTAGCCTATGATGGGCTGTCACTAGATAGGCTTAACTGTCAACTTTCCCATGGCTGCGTCGTTCTCAGCCCGAGCTACACTCAAGAGTACACGATCAATGAAGCGCTATGGGGAAATTTAAACTCCTGCTTGATAGAAGTTGCCGAGTAAACGATCAATGAAACTCTATGGGGAAAATCCAACTCCGGCATGATACAAGTTGCAAGATCACCCAGCTAGCCTATGATGGGCTGTCACTAGATAGGCTTAACTGTCAACTTTCCCATGGCTGGGACCTTCTCAGCCAGAGCTACACTCAAGAATACACGATCAATGAAACCCTATGGGGAAAATCAAACTCCGACATGATACAAGTTGCAAGATCACCCAGCTAGCCTATGATGGGCTGTCACTAGATAGGCTTAACTGTCAACTTTCCCATGGCTGCGTCGTTCTCAGCCCGAGCTACACTCAAGAGTAAACGATCAATGAAGCGCTATGGGGAAAATTAAACTCCTGCTTGATAGAAGTTGCCGAGTAAACGATCAATGAAACTCTATGGGGAAAATCCAACTCCGGCATGATACAAGTTGCAAGATCACCCAGCTAGCCTATGATGGGCTGTCACTAAATAGGCTTAACTGTCAACTTTCCCATGGCTGCGACCTTCTCAGCCAGAGCTACACTCAAGAATACACGATCAATGAAACCCTATGGGGAAAATCAAACTCCGACATGATACAAGTTGCAAGATCACCCAGCTAGCCTATGATGGGCTGTCACTAGATAGGCTTAACTGTCAACTTTCCCATGGCTGCGTCGTTCTCAGCCCGAGCTACACTCAAGAGTACACGATCAATGAAGCGCTATGGGGAAAATTAAACTCCTGCTTGATAGAAGTTGCCGAGTAAACGATCAATGAAACTCTATGGGGAAAATCCAACTCCGGCATGATACAAGTTGCAAGATCACCCAGCTAGCCTATGATGGGCTGTCACTAGATAGGCTTAACTGTCAACTTTCCCATGGCTGCGACCTTCTCAGCCAGAGCTACACTCAAGAATACACGATCAATGAAACCCTATGGGGAAAATCAAACTCCGACATGATACAAGTTGCAAGATCACCCAGCTAGCCTATGATGGGCTGTCACTAGATAGGCTTAACTGTCAACTTTCCCATGGCTGCGACCTTCTCAGCCAGAGCTACACTCAAGAATACACGATCAATGAAACCCTATGGGGAAAATCAAACTCCGACATGATACAAGTTGCAAGATCACCCAGCTAGCCTATGATGGGCTGTCACTAGATAGGCTTAACTGTCAACTTTCCCATGGCTGCGTCGTTCTCAGCCCGAGCTACACTCAAGAGTACACGATCAATGAAGCGCTATGGGGAAAATTAAACTCCTGCTTGATAGAAGTTGCCGAGTAAACGATCAATGAAACTCTATGGGGAAAATCCAACTCCGGCATGATACAAGTTGCAAGATCACCCAGCTAGCCTATGATGGGCTGTCACTAGATAGGCTTAACTGTCAACTTTCCCATGGCTGCGACCTTCTCAGCCAAAGCTACACTCAAGAATACACGATCAATGAAACTCTATGGGGAAAATCCAACTCCGGCATGATACAAGTTGCAAGATCACCCAGCTAGCCTATGATGGGCTGTCACTAGATAGGCTTAACTGTCAACTTTCCCATGGCTGGGACCTTCTCAGCCAGAGCTACACTCAAGAATACACGATCAATGAAACCCTATGGGGAAAATCAAACTCCGACATGATACAAGTTGCAAGATCACCCAGCTAGCCTATGATGGGCTGTCACTAGATAGGCTTAACTGTCAACTTTCCCATGGCTGCGTCGTTCTCAGCCCGAGCTACACTCAAGAGTACACGATCAATGAAGCGCTATGGGGAAAATTAAACTCCTGCTTGATAGAAGTTGCCGAGTAAACGATCAATGAAACTCTATGGGGAAAATCCAACTCCGGCATGATACAAGTTGCAAGATCACCCAGCTAGCCTATGATGGGCTGTCACTAGATAGGCTTAACTGTCAACTTTCCCATGGCTGCGACCTTCTCAGCCAGAGCTACACTCAAGAATACACGATCAATGAAACCCTAAGGGGAAAATCAAACTCCGACATGATACAAGTTGCAAGATCACCCAGCTAGCCTATGATGGGCTGTCACTAGATAGGCTTAACTGTCAACTTTCCCATGGCTGCGACCTTCTCAGCCAGAGCTACACTCAAGAATACACGATCAATGAAACCCTATGGGGAAAATCAAACTCCGACATGATACAAGTTGCAAGATCACCCAGCTAGCCTATGATGGGCTGTCACTAGATAGGCTTAACTGTCAACTTTCCCATGGCTGCGTCGTTCTCAGCCCGAGCTACACTCAAGAGTACACGATCAATGAAGCGCTACGGGGAAAATTAAACTCCTGCTTGATAGAAGTTGCCGAGTAAACGATCAATGAAACCCTATGGGGAAAATCAAACTCCGACATGATACAAGTTGCAAGATCACCCAGCTAGCCTATGATGGGCTGTCACTAGATATGCTTAACTGTCAACTTTCCCATGGCTGCGTCGTTCTCAGCCCGAGCTACACTCAAGAGTACACTATCAATGAAGCGCTATGGGGAAAATTAAACTCCTGCTTGATAGAAGTTGCCGAGTAAACGATCAATGAAACTCTATGGGGAAAATCCAACTCCGGCATGATACAAGTTGCAAGATCACCCAGCTAGCCTATGATGGGCTGTCACTAGATAGGCTTAACTGTCAACTTTCCCATGGCTGCGACCTTCTCAGCCAGAGCTACACTCAAGAATACACGATCAATGAAACCCTATGGGGAAAATCAAACTCCGACATGATACAAGTTGCAAGATCACCCAGCTAGCCTATGATGGGCTGTCACTAGATAGGCTTAACTGTCAACTTTCCCATGGCTGGGACCTTCTCAGCCAGAGCTACGCTCAAGAATACACGATCAATGAAACCCTATGGGGAAAATCAAACTCCGACATGATACAAGTTGCAAGATCACCCAGCTAGCCTATGATGGGCTGTCACTAGATAGGCTTAACTGTCAACTTTCCCATGGCTGCGTCGTTCTCAGCCCGAGCTACACTCAAGAGTACACGATCAATGAAGCGCTATGGGGAAAATTAAACTCCTGCTTGATAGAAGTTGCCGAGTAAACGATCAATGAAACCCTATGGGGAAAATCCAACTCCGGCATGATACAAGTTGCAAGATCACCCAGCTAGCCTATGATGGGCTGTCACTAGATAGGCTTAACTGTCAACTTTCACATGGCTGCGACCTTCTCAGCCAGAGCTACACTCAAGAATACACGATCAATGAAACTCTATGGGGAAAATCAAACTCCGACATGATACAAGTTGCAAGATCACCCAGCTAGCCTATGATGGGCTGTCACTAGATAGGCTTAACTGTCAACTTTCCCATGGCTGCGTCGTTCTCAGCCCGAGCTACACTCAAGAGTACACGATCAATGAAGCGCTATGGGGAAATTTAAACTCCTGCTTGATAGAAGTTGCCGAGTAAACGATCAATGAAACTCTATGGGGAAAATCCAACTCCGGCATGATACAAGTTGCAAGATCACCCAGCTAGCCTATGATGGGCTGTCACTAGATAGGCTTAACTGTCAACTTTCCCATGGCTGGGACCTTCTCAGCCAGAGCTACACTCAAGAATACACGATCAATGAAACCCTATGGGGAAAATCAAACTCCGACATGATACAAGTTGCAAGATCACCCAGCTAGCCTATGATGGGCTGTCACTAGATAGGCTTAACTGTCAACTTTCCCATGGCTGCGTCGTTCTCAGCCCGAGCTACACTCAAGAGTAAACGATCAATGAAGCGCTATGGGGAAAATTAAACTCCTGCTTGATAGAAGTTGCCGAGTAAACGATCAATGAAACTCTATGGGGAAAATCCAACTCCGGCATGATACAAGTTGCAAGATCACCCAGCTAGCCTATGATGGGCTGTCACTAAATAGGCTTAACTGTCAACTTTCCCATGGCTGCGACCTTCTCAGCCAGAGCTACACTCAAGAATACACGATCAATGAAACCCTATGGGGAAAATCAAACTCCGACATGATACAAGTTGCAAGATCACCCAGCTAGCCTATGATGGGCTGTCACTAGATAGGCTTAACTGTCAACTTTCCCATGGCTGCGTCGTTCTCAGCCCGAGCTACACTCAAGAGTAAACGATCAATGAAGCGCTATGGGAAAAATTAAACTCCTGCTTGATAGAAGTTTCCGAGTAAACGATCAATGAAACTCTATGGGGAAAATCCAACTCCGGCATGATACAAGTTGCAAGATCACCCAGATAGCCTATGATGGGCTGTCACTAGATAGGCTTAACTGTCAACTTTCCCATGGCTGCGACCTTCTCAGCCAGAGCTACACTCAAGAATACACGATCAATGAAACCCTATAGGGAAAATCAAACTCCGACATGATACAAGTTGCAAGATCACCCAGCTAGCCTATGATGGGCTGTCACTAGATAGGCTTAACTGTCAACTTTCCCATGGCTGCGTCGTTCTCAGCCCGAGCTACACTCAAGAGTACACGATCAATGAAGCGCTATGGGGAAAATTAAACTCCTGCTTGATAGAAGTTGCCGAGTAAACGATCAATGAAACTCTATGGGGAAAATCCAACTCCGGCATGATACAAGTTGCAAGATCACCCAGCTAGCCTATGATGGGCTGTCACTAGATAGGCTTAACTGTCAACTTTCCCATGGCTGGGACCTTCTCAGCCAGAGCTACACTCAAGAATACACGATCAATGAAACCCTATGGGGAAAATCAAACTCCGACATGATACAAGTTGCAAGATCACCCAGCTAGCCTATGATGGGCTGTCACTAGATAGGCTTAACTGTCAACTTTCCCATGGCTGCGACCTTCTCAGCCAGAGCTACACTCAAGAATACACGATCAATGAAACCCTATGGGGAAAATCAAACTCCGACATGATACAAGTTGCAAGATCACCCAGCTAGCCTATGATGGGCTGTCACTAGATAGGCTTAACTGTCAACTTTCCCATGGCTGCGACCTTCTCAGCCAGAGCTACACTCAAGAATACACGATCAATGAAACCCTATGGGGAAAATCAAACTCCGACATGATACAAGTTGCAAGATCACCCAGCTAGCCTATGATGGGCTGTCACTAGATAGGCTTAACTGTCAACTTTCCCATGGCTGCGTCGTTCTCAGCCCGAGCTACACTCAAGAGTACACGATCAATGAAGCGCTACGGGGAAAATTAAACTCCTGCTTGATAGAAGTTGCCGAGTAAACGATCAATGAAACCCTATGGGGAAAATCCAACTCCGGCATGATACAAGTTGCAAGATCACCCAGCTAGCCTATGATGGGCTGTCACTAGATAGGCTTAACTGTCAATTTTCCCATGGCTGCGACCTTCTCAGCCAGAGCTACACTCAAGAATACACGATCAATGAAACCCTATGGGAAAATCAAACTCCGACATGATACAAGTTGCAAGATCACACAGCTAGCCTATGATGGGCTGTCACTAGATATGCTTAACTGTCAACTTTCCCATGGCTGCGTCGTTCTCAGCCCGAGCTACACTCAAGAGTACACGATCAATGAAGCGCTATGGGGAAAATTAAACTCCTGCTTGATAGAAGTTGCCGAGTAAACGATCAATGAAACTCTATGGGGAAAATCCAACTCCGGCATGATACAAGTTGCAAGATCACCCAGCTAGCCTATGATGGGCTGTCACTAGATAGGCTTAACTGTCAACTTTCCCATGGCTGGGACCTTCTCAGCCAGAGCTACACTCAAGAATACACGATCAATGAAACCCTATGGGGAAAATCAAACTCCGACATGATACAAGTTGCAAGATCACCCAGCTAGCCTATGATGGGCTGTCACTAGATAGGCTTAACTGTCAACTTTCCCATGGCTGCGACCTTCTCAGCCAGAGCTACACTCAAGAATACACGATCAATGAAACCCTATGGGGAAAATCAAACTCCGACATGATACAAGTTGCAAGATCACCCAGCTAGCCTATGATGGGCTGTCACTAGATAGGCTTAACTGTCAACTTTCCCATGGCTGCGACCTTCTCAGCCAGAGCTACACTCAAGAATACACGATCAATGAAACCCTATGGAGAAAATCAAACTCCGACATGATACAAGTTGCAAGATCACCCAGCTAGCCTATGATGGGCTGTCACTAGATAGGCTTAACTGTCAACTTTCCCATGGCTGCGTCGTTCTCAGCCCGAGCTACACTCAAGAGTACACGATCAATGAAGCGCTATGGGGAAAATTAAACTCCTGCTTGATAGAAGTTGCCGAGTAAACGATCAATGAAACTCTATGGGGAAAATCCAACTCCGGCATGATACAAGTTGCAAGATCACCCAGCTAGCCTATGATGGGCTGTCACTAGATAGGCTTAACTGTCAACTTTCCCATGGCTTCGACCTTCTCAGCCAGAGCTACACTCAAGAATACACGATCAATGAAACCCTATGGGGAAAATCAAACTCCGACATGATACAAGTTGCAAGATCACCCAGCTAGCCTATGATGGGCTGTCACTAGATAGGCTTAACTGTCAACTTTCCCATGGCTGCGTCGTTCTCAGCCCGAGCTACACTCAAGAGTACACGATCAATGAAGCGCTATGGGGAAAATTAAACTCCTGCTTGATAGAAGTTGCCGAGTAAACGATCAATGAAACTCTATGGGGAAAATCCAACTCCGGCATGATACAAGTTGCAAGATCACCCAGCTAGCCTATGATGGGCTGTCACTAGATAGGCTTAACTGTCAACTTTCCCATGGCTGGGACCTTCTCAGCCAGAGCTACACTCAAGAATACACGATCAATGAAACCCTATGGGGAAAATCAAACTCCGACATGATACAAGTTGCAAGATCACCCAGCTAGCCTATGATGGGCTGTCACTAGATAGGCTTAACTGTCAACTTTCCCATGGCTGCGTCGTTCTCAGCCCGAGCTACACTCAAGAGTACACGATCAATGAAGCGCTATGGGGAAAATTAAACTCCTGCTTGATAGAAGTTGCCGAGTAAACGATCAATGAAACTCTATGGGGAAAATCCAACTCCGGCATGATACAAGTTGCAAGATCACCCAGCTAGCCTATGATGGGCTGTCACTAGATAGGCTTAACTGTCAACTTTCCCATGGCTGCGACCTTCTCAGCCAGAGCTACACTCAAGAATACACGATCAATGAAACCCTAAGGGGAAAATCAAACTCCGACATGATACAAGTTGCAAGATCACCCAGCTAGCCTATGATGGGCTGTCACTAGATAGGCTTAACTGTCAACTTTCCCATGGCTGCGACCTTCTCAGCCAGAGCTACACTCAAGAATACACGATCAATGAAACCCTATGGGGAAAATCAAACTCCGACATGATACAAGTTGCAAGATCACCCAGCTAGCCTATGATGGGCTGTCACTAGATAGGCTTAACTGTCAACTTTCCCATGGCTGCGTCGTTCTCAGCCCGAGCTACACTCAAGAGTACACGATCAATGAAGCGCTATGGGGAAAATTAAACTCCTGCTTGATAGAAGTTGCCGAGTAAACGATCAATGAAACTCTATGGGGAAAATCCAACTCCGGCATGATACAAGTTGCAAGATCACCCAGCTAGCCTATGATGGGCTGTCACTAGATAGGCTTAACTGTCAACTTTCCCATGGCTGCGACCTTCTCAGCCAGAGCTACACTCAAGAATACACGATCAATGAAACCCTAAGGGGAAAATCAAACTCCGACATGATACAAGTTGCAAGATCACCCAGCTAGCCTATGATGGGCTGTCACTAGATAGGCTTAACTGTCAACTTTCCCATGGCTGCGACCTTCTCAGCCAGAGCTACACTCAAGAATACACGATCAATGAAACCCTATGGGGAAAATCAAACTCCGACATGATACAAGTTGCAAGATCACCCAGCTAGCCTATGATGGGCTGTCACTAGATAGGCTTAACTGTCAACTTTCCCATGGCTGCGACCTTCTCAGCCAGAGCTACACTCAAGAATACAAGATCAATGAAACCCTATGGGGAAAATCAAACTCCGACATGATACAAGTTGCAAGATCACCCAGCTAGCCTATGATGGGCTGTCACTAGATAGGCTTAACTGTCAACTTTCCCATGGCTGCGTCGTTCTCAGCCCGAGCTACACTCAAGAGTACACGATCAATGAAGCGCTATGGGGAAAATTAAACTCCTGCTTGATAGAAGTTGCCGAGTAAACGATCAATGAAACTCTATGGGGAAAATCCAACTCCGGCATGATACAAGTTGCAAGATCACCCAGCTAGCCTATGATGGGCTGTCACTAGATAGGCTTAACTGTCAACTTTCCCATGGCTGGGACCTTCTCAGCCAGAGCTACACTCAAGAATACACGATCAATGAAACCCTATGGGGAAAATCAAACTCCGACATGATACAAGTTGCAAGATCACCCAGCTAGCCTATGATGGGCTGTCACTAGATAGGCTTAACTGTCAACTTTCCCATGGCTGCGACCTTCTCAGCCAGAGCTACACTCAAGAATACACGATCAATGAAACCCTATGGGGAAAATCAAACTCCGACATGATACAAGTTGCAAGATCACCCAGCTAGCCTATGATGGGCTGTCACTAGATAGGCTTAACTGTCAACTTTCCCATGGCTGCGTCGTTCTCAGCCCGAGCTACACTCAAGAGTACACGATCAATGAAGCGCTATGGGGAAAATTAAACTCCTGCTTGATAGAAGTTGCCGAGTAAACGATCAATGAAACTCTATGGGGAAAATCCAACTCCGGCATGATACAAGTTGCAAGATCACCCAGCTAGCCTATGATGGGCTGTCACTAGATAGGCTTAACTGTCAACTTTCCCATGGCTGCGACCTTCTCAGCCAGAGCTACACTCAAGAATACACGATCAATGAAACCCTATGGGGAAAATCAAACTCCGACATGATACAAGTTGCAAGATCACCCAGCTAGCCTATGATGGGCTGTCACTAGATAGGCTTAACTGTCAACTTTCCCATGGCTGCGTCGTTCTCAGCCCGAGCTACACTCAAGAGTACACGATCAATGAAGCGCTATGGGGAAAATTAAACTCCTGCTTGATAGAAGTTGCCGAGTAAACGATCAATGAAACTCTATGGGGAAAATCCAACTCCGGCATGATACAAGTTGCAAGATCACCCAGCTAGCCTATGATGGGCTGTCACTAGATAGGCTTAACTGTCAACTTTCCCATGGCTGCGACCTTCTCAGCCAGAGCTACACTCAAGAATACACGATCAATGAAACCCTATGGGGAAAATCAAACTCCGACATGATACAAGTTGCAAGATCACCCAGCTAGCCTATGATGGGCTGTCACTAGATAGGCTTAACTGTCAACTTTCCCATGGCTGCGACCTTCTCAGCCAGAGCTACACTCAAGAATACACGATCAATGAAACCCTATGGGGAAAATCAAACTCCGACATGATACAAGTTGCAAGATCACCCAGCTAGCCTATGATGGGCTGTCACTAGATAGGCTTAACTGTCAACTTTCCCATGGCTGCGTCGTTCTCAGCCCGAGCTACACTCAAGAGTACACGATCAATGAAGCGCTATGGGGAAAATTAAACTCCTGCTTGATAGAAGTTGCCGAGTAAACGATCAATGAAACTCTATGGGGAAAATCCAACTCCGGCATGATACAAGTTGCAAGATCACCCAGCTAGCCTATGATGGGCTGTCACTAGATAGGCTTAACTGTCAACTTTCCCATGGCTGCGACCTTCTCAGCCAGAGCTACACTCAAGAATACACGATCAATGAAACCCTATGGGGAAAATCAAACTCCGACATGATACAAGTTGCAAGATCACCCAGCTAGCCTATGATGGGCTGTCACTAGATAGGCTTAACTGTCAACTTTCCCATGGCTGCGACCTTCTCAGCCAGAGCTACACTCAAGAATACACGATCAATGAAACCCTATGGGGAAAATCAAACTCCGACATGATACAAGTTGCAAGATCACCCAGCTAGCCTATGATGGGCTGTCACTAGATAGGCTTAACTGTCAACTTTCCCATGGCTGCGTCGTTCTCAGCCCGAGCTACACTCAAGAGTACACGATCAATGAAGCGCTATGGGGAAAATTAAACTCCTGCTTGATAGAAGTTGCCGAGTAAACGATCAATGAAACTCTATGGGGAAAATCCAACTCCGGCATGATACAAGTTGCAAGATCACCCAGCTAGCCTATGATGGGCTGTCACTAGATAGGCTTAACTGTCAACTTTCCCATGGCTGCGACCTTCTCAGCCAGAGCTACACTCAAGAATACACGATCAATGAAACCCTATGGGGAAAATCAAACTCCGACATGATACAAGTTGCAAGATCACCCAGCTAGCCTATGATGGGCTGTCACTAGATAGGCTTAACTGTCAACTTTCCCATGGCTGCGTCGTTCTCAGCCCGAGCTACACTCAAGAGTACACGATCAATGAAGCGCTATGGGGAAAATTAAACTCCTGCTTGATAGAAGTTGCCGAGTAAACGATCAATGAAACTCTATGGGGAAAATCCAACTCCGGCATGATACAAGTTGCAAGATCACCCAGCTAGCCTATGATGGGCTGTCACTAGATAGGCTTAACTGTCAACTTTCCCATGGCTGCGACCTTCTCAGCCAGAGCTACACTCAAGAATACACGATCAATGAAACCCTATGGGGAAAATCAAACTCCGACATGATACAAGTTGCAAGATCACCCAGCTAGCCTATGATGGGCTGTCACTAGATAGGCTTAACTGTCAACTTTCCCATGGCTGCGACCTTCTCAGCCAGAGCTACACTCAAGAATACACGATCAATGAAACCCTATGGGGAAAATCAAACTCCGACATGATACAAGTTGCAAGATCACCCAGCTAGCCTATGATGGGCTGTCACTAGATAGGCTTAACTGTCAACTTTCCCATGGCTGCGACCTTCTCAGCCAGAGCTACACTCAAGAATACACGATCAATGAAACCCTATGGAGAAAATCAAACTCCGACATGATACAAGTTGCAAGATCACCCAGCTAGCCTATGATGGGCTGTCACTAGATAGGCTTAACTGTCAACTTTCCCATGGCTGCGTCGTTCTCAGCCCGAGCTACACTCAAGAGTACACGATCAATGAAGCGCTATGGGGAAAATTAAACTCCTGCTTGATAGAAGTTGCCGAGTAAACGATCAATGAAACTCTATGGGGAAAATCCAACTCCGGCATGATACAAGTTGCAAGATCACCCAGCTAGCCTATGATGGGCTGTCACTAGATAGGCTTAACTGTCAACTTTCCCATGGCTTCGACCTTCTCAGCCAGAGCTACACTCAAGAATACACGATCAATGAAACCCTATGGGGAAAATCAAACTCCGACATGATACAAGTTGCAAGATCACCCAGCTAGCCTATGATGGGCTGTCACTAGATAGGCTTAACTGTCAACTTTCCCATGGCTGCGTCGTTCTCAGCCCGAGCTACACTCAAGAGTACACGATCAATGAAGCGCTATGGGGAAAATTAAACTCCTGCTTGATAGAAGTTGCCGAGTAAACGATCAATGAAACTCTATGGGGAAAATCCAACTCCGGCATGATACAAGTTGCAAGATCACCCAGCTAGCCTATGATGGGCTGTCACTAGATAGGCTTAACTGTCAACTTTCCCATGGCTGGGACCTTCTCAGCCAGAGCTACACTCAAGAATACACGATCAATGAAACCCTATGGGGAAAATCAAACTCCGACATGATACAAGTTGCAAGATCACCCAGCTAGCCTATGATGGGCTGTCACTAGATAGGCTTAACTGTCAACTTTCCCATGGCTGCGTCGTTCTCAGCCCGAGCTACACTCAAGAGTACACGATCAATGAAGCGCTATGGGGAAAATTAAACTCCTGCTTGATAGAAGTTGCCGAGTAAACGATCAATGAAACTCTATGGGGAAAATCCAACTCCGGCATGATACAAGTTGCAAGATCACCCAGCTAGCCTATGATGGGCTGTCACTAGATAGGCTTAACTGTCAACTTTCCCATGGCTGCGACCTTCTCAGCCAGAGCTACACTCAAGAATACACGATCAATGAAACCCTAAGGGGAAAATCAAACTCCGACATGATACAAGTTGCAAGATCACCCAGCTAGCCTATGATGGGCTGTCACTAGATAGGCTTAACTGTCAACTTTCCCATGGCTGCGACCTTCTCAGCCAGAGCTACACTCAAGAATACACGATCAATGAAACCCTATGGGGAAAATCAAACTCCGACATGATACAAGTTGCAAGATCACCCAGCTAGCCTATGATGGGCTGTCACTAGATAGGCTTAACTGTCAACTTTCCCATGGCTGCGACCTTCTCAGCCAGAGCTACACTCAAGAATACAAGATCAATGAAACCCTATGGGGAAAATCAAACTCCGACATGATACAAGTTGCAAGATCACCCAGCTAGCCTATGATGGGCTGTCACTAGATAGGCTTAACTGTCAACTTTCCCATGGCTGCGTCGTTCTCAACCCGAGCTACACTCAAGAGTACACGATCAATGAAGCGCTATGGGGAAAATTAAACTCCTGCTTGATAGAAGTTGCCGAGTAAACGATCAATGAAACTCTATGGGGAAAATCCAACTCCGGCATGATACAAGTTGCAAGATCACCCAGCTAGCCTATGATGGGCTGTCACTAGATAGGCTTAACTGTCAACTTTCCCATGGCTGCGACCTTCTCAGCCAGAGCTACACTCAAGAATACACGATCAATGAAACCCTATGGAGAAAATCAAACTCCGACATGATACAAGTTGCAAGATCACCCAGCTAGCCTATGATGGGCTGTCACTAGATAGGCTTAACTGTCAACTTTCCCATGGCTGCGTCGTTCTCAGCCCGAGCTACACTCAAGAGTACACGATCAATGAAGCGCTATGGGGAAAATTAAACTCCTGCTTGATAGAAGTTGCCGAGTAAACGATCAATGAAACTCTATGGGGAAAATCCAACTCCGGCATGATACAAGTTGCAAGATCACCCAGCTAGCCTATGATGGGCTGTCACTAGATAGGCTTAACTGTCAACTTTCCCATGGCTGCGACCTTCTCAGCCAGAGCTACACTCAAGAATACACGATCAATGAAACCCTATGGGGAAAATCAAACTCCGACATGATACAAGTTGCAAGATCACCCAGCTAGCCTATGATGGGCTGTCACTAGATAGGCTTAACTGTCAACTTTCCCATGGCTGCGACCTTCTCAGCCAGAGCTACACTCAAGAATACACGATCAATGAAACCCTATGGGGAAAATCAAACTCCGACATGATACAAGTTGCAAGATCACCCAGCTAGCCTATGATGGGCTGTCACTAGATAGGCTTAACTGTCAACTTTCCCATGGCTGCGTCGTTCTCAGCCCGAGCTACACTCAAGAGTACACGATCAATGAAGCGCTATGGGGAAAATTAAACTCCTGCTTGATAGAAGTTGCCGAGTAAACGATCAATGAAACTCTATGGGGAAAATCCAACTCCGGCATGATACAAGTTGCAAGATCACCCAGCTAGCCTATGATGGGCTGTCACTAGATAGGCTTAACTGTCAACTTTCCCATGGCTGCGACCTTCTCAGCCAAAGCTACACTCAAGAATACACGATCAATGAAACCCTATGGGGAAAATCAAACTCCGACATGATACAAGTTGCAAGATCACCCAGCTAGCCTATGATGGGCTGTCACTAGATAGGCTTAACTGTCAACTTTCCCATGGCTGCGACCTTCTCAGCCAGAGCTACACTCAAGAATACACGATCAATGAAACCCTATGGGGAAAATCAAACTCCGACATGATACAAGTTGCAAGATCACCCAGCTAGCCTATGATGGGCTGTCACTAGATAGGCTTAACTGTCAACTTTCCCATGGCTGCGTCGTTCTCAGCCCGAGCTACACTCAAGAGTACACGATCAATGAAGCGCTATGGGGAAAATTAAACTCCTGCTTGATAGAAGTTGCCGAGTAAACGATCAATGAAACTCTATGGGGAAAATCCAACTCCGGCATGATACAAGTTGCAAGATCACCCAGCTAGCCTATGATGGGCTGTCACTAGATAGGCTTAACTGTCAACTTTCCCATGGCTGCGACCTTCTCAGCCAGAGCTACACTCAAGAATACACGATCAATGAAACCCTATGGGGAAAATCAAACTCCGACATGATACAAGTTGCAAGATCACCCAGCTAGCCTATGATGGGCTGTCACTAGATAGGCTTAACTGTCAACTTTCCCATGGCTGCGTCGTTCTCAGCCCGAGCTACACTCAAGAGTACACGATCAATGAAGCGCTATGGGGAAAATTAAACTCCTGCTTGATAGAAGTTGCCGAGTAAACGATCAATGAAACTCTATGGGGAAAATCCAACTCCGGCATGATACAAGTTGCAAGATCACCCAGCTAGCCTATGATGGGCTGTCACTAGATAGGCTTAACTGTCAACTTTCCCATGGCTGCGACCTTCTCAGCCAGAGCTACACTCAAGAATACACGATCAATGAAACCCTATGGGGAAAATCAAACTCCGACATGATACAAGTTGCAAGATCACCCAGCTAGCCTATGATGGGCTGTCACTAGATAGGCTTAACTGTCAACTTTCCCATGGCTGCGACCTTCTCAGCCAGAGCTACACTCAAGAATACACGATCAATGAAACCCTATGGGGAAAATCAAACTCCGACATGATACAAGTTGCAAGATCACCCAGCTAGCCTATGATGGGCTGTCACTAGATAGGCTTAACTGTCAACTTTCCCATGGCTGCGTCGTTCTCAGCCCGAGCTACACTCAAGAGTACACGATCAATGAAGCGCTATGGGGAAAATTAAACTCCTGCTTGATAGAAGTTGCCGAGTAAACGATCAATGAAACTCTATGGGGAAAATCCAACTCCGGCATGATACAAGTTGCAAGATCACCCAGCTAGCCTATGATGGGCTGTCACTAGATAGGCTTAACTGTCAACTTTCCCATGGCTGGGACCTTCTCAGCCAGAGCTACACTCAAGAATACACGATCAATGAAACCCTATGGGGAAAATCAAACTCCGACATGATACAAGTTGCAAGATCACCCAGCTAGCCTATGATGGGCTGTCACTAGATAGGCTTAACTGTCAACTTTCCCATGGCTGCGTCGTTCTCAGCCCGAGCTACACTCAAGAGTACACGATCAATGAAGCGCTATGGGGAAAATTAAACTCCTGCTTGATAGAAGTTGCCGAGTAAACGATCAATGAAACTCTATGGGGAAAATCCAACTCCGGCATGATACAAGTTGCAAGATCACCCAGCTAGCCTATGATGGGCTGTCACTAGATAGGCTTAACTGTCAACTTTCCCATGGCTGCGACCTTCTCAGCCAGAGCTACACTCAAGAATACACGATCAATGAAACCCTAAGGGGAAAATCAAACTCCGACATGATACAAGTTGCAAGATCACCCAGCTAGCCTATGATGGGCTGTCACTAGATAGGCTTAACTGTCAACTTTCCCATGGCTGCGACCTTCTCAGCCAGAGCTACACTCAAGAATACACGATCAATGAAACCCTATGGGGAAAATCAAACTCCGACATGATACAAGTTGCAAGATCACCCAGCTAGCCTATGATGGGCTGTCACTAGATAGGCTTAACTGTCAACTTTCCCATGGCTGCGTCGTTCTCAGCCCGAGCTACACTCAAGAGTACACGATCAATGAAGCGCTACGGGGAAAATTAAACTCCTGCTTGATAGAAGTTGCCGAGTAAACGATCAATGAAACCCTATGGGGAAAATCAAACTCCGACATGATACAAGTTGCAAGATCACCCAGCTAGCCTATGATGGGCTGTCACTAGATATGCTTAACTGTCAACTTTCCCATGGCTGCGTCGTTCTCAGCCCGAGCTACACTCAAGAGTACACTATCAATGAAGCGCTATGGGGAAAATTAAACTCCTGCTTGATAGAAGTTGCCGAGTAAACGATCAATGAAACTCTATGGGGAAAATCCAACTCCGGCATGATACAAGTTGCAAGATCACCCAGCTAGCCTATGATGGGCTGTCACTAGATAGGCTTAACTGTCAACTTTCCCATGGCTGCGACCTTCTCAGCCAGAGCTACACTCAAGAATACACGATCAATGAAACCCTATGGGGAAAATCAAACTCCGACATGATACAAGTTGCAAGATCACCCAGCTAGCCTATGATGGGCTGTCACTAGATAGGCTTAACTGTCAACTTTCCCATGGCTGGGACCTTCTCAGCCAGAGCTACGCTCAAGAATACACGATCAATGAAACCCTATGGGGAAAATCAAACTCCGACATGATACAAGTTGCAAGATCACCCAGCTAGCCTATGATGGGCTGTCACTAGATAGGCTTAACTGTCAACTTTCCCATGGCTGCGTCGTTCTCAGCCCGAGCTACACTCAAGAGTACACGATCAATGAAGCGCTATGGGGAAAATTAAACTCCTGCTTGATAGAAGTTGCCGAGTAAACGATCAATGAAACCCTATGGGGAAAATCCAACTCCGGCATGATACAAGTTGCAAGATCACCCAGCTAGCCTATGATGGGCTGTCACTAGATAGGCTTAACTGTCAACTTTCACATGGCTGCGACCTTCTCAGCCAGAGCTACACTCAAGAATACACGATCAATGAAACTCTATGGGGAAAATCAAACTCCGACATGATACAAGTTGCAAGATCACCCAGCTAGCCTATGATGGGCTGTCACTAGATAGGCTTAACTGTCAACTTTCCCATGGCTGCGTCGTTCTCAGCCCGAGCTACACTCAAGAGTACACGATCAATGAAGCGCTATGGGGAAATTTAAACTCCTGCTTGATAGAAGTTGCCGAGTAAACGATCAATGAAACTCTATGGGGAAAATCCAACTCCGGCATGATACAAGTTGCAAGATCACCCAGCTAGCCTATGATGGGCTGTCACTAGATAGGCTTAACTGTCAACTTTCCCATGGCTGGGACCTTCTCAGCCAGAGCTACACTCAAGAATACACGATCAATGAAACCCTATGGGGAAAATCAAACTCCGACATGATACAAGTTGCAAGATCACCCAGCTAGCCTATGATGGGCTGTCACTAGATAGGCTTAACTGTCAACTTTCCCATGGCTGCGTCGTTCTCAGCCCGAGCTACACTCAAGAGTAAACGATCAATGAAGCGCTATGGGGAAAATTAAACTCCTGCTTGATAGAAGTTGCCGAGTAAACGATCAATGAAACTCTATGGGGAAAATCCAACTCCGGCATGATACAAGTTGCAAGATCACCCAGCTAGCCTATGATGGGCTGTCACTAAATAGGCTTAACTGTCAACTTTCCCATGGCTGCGACCTTCTCAGCCAGAGCTACACTCAAGAATACACGATCAATGAAACCCTATGGGGAAAATCAAACTCCGACATGATACAAGTTGCAAGATCACCCAGCTAGCCTATGATGGGCTGTCACTAGATAGGCTTAACTGTCAACTTTCCCATGGCTGCGTCGTTCTCAGCCCGAGCTACACTCAAGAGTAAACGATCAATGAAGCGCTATGGGGAAAATTAAACTCCTGCTTGATAGAAGTTTCCGAGTAAACGATCAATGAAACTCTATGGGGAAAATCCAACTCCGGCATGATACAAGTTGCAAGATCACCCAGATAGCCTATGATGGGCTGTCACTAGATAGGCTTAACTGTCAACTTTCCCATGGCTGCGACCTTCTCAGCCAGAGCTACACTCAAGAATACACGATCAATGAAACCCTATAGGGAAAATCAAACTCCGACATGATACAAGTTGCAAGATCACCCAGCTAGCCTATGATGGGCTGTCACTAGATAGGCTTAACTGTCAACTTTCCCATGGCTGCGTCGTTCTCAGCCCGAGCTACACTCAAGAGTACACGATCAATGAAGCGCTATGGGGAAAATTAAACTCCTGCTTGATAGAAGTTGCCGAGTAAACGATCAATGAAACTCTATGGGGAAAATCCAACTCCGGCATGATACAAGTTGCAAGATCACCCAGCTAGCCTATGATGGGCTGTCACTAGATAGGCTTAACTGTCAACTTTCCCATGGCTGGGACCTTCTCAGCCAGAGCTACACTCAAGAATACACGATCAATGAAACCCTATGGGGAAAATCAAACTCCGACATGATACAAGTTGCAAGATCACCCAGCTAGCCTATGATGGGCTGTCACTAGATAGGCTTAACTGTCAACTTTCCCATGGCTGCGACCTTCTCAGCCAGAGCTACACTCAAGAATACACGATCAATGAAACCCTATGGGGAAAATCAAACTCCGACATGATACAAGTTGCAAGATCACCCAGCTAGCCTATGATGGGCTGTCACTAGATAGGCTTAACTGTCAACTTTCCCATGGCTGCGACCTTCTCAGCCAGAGCTACACTCAAGAATACACGATCAATGAAACCCTATGGGGAAAATCAAACTCCGACATGATACAAGTTGCAAGATCACCCAGCTAGCCTATGATGGGCTGTCACTAGATAGGCTTAACTGTCAACTTTCCCATGGCTGCGTCGTTCTCAGCCCGAGCTACACTCAAGAGTACACGATCAATGAAGCGCTACGGGGAAAATTAAACTCCTGCTTGATAGAAGTTGCCGAGTAAACGATCAATGAAACCCTATGGGGAAAATCCAACTCCGGCATGATACAAGTTGCAAGATCACCCAGCTAGCCTATGATGGGCTGTCACTAGATAGGCTTAACTGTCAACTTTCCCATGGCTGCGACCTTCTCAGCCAGAGCTACACTCAAGAATACACGATCAATGAAACCCTATGGGAAAATCAAACTCCGACATGATACAAGTTGCAAGATCACACAGCTAGCCTATGATGGGCTGTCACTAGATATGCTTAACTGTCAACTTTCCCATGGCTGCGTCGTTCTCAGCCCGAGCTACACTCAAGAGTACACGATCAATGAAGCGCTATGGGGAAAATTAAACTCCTGCTTGATAGAAGTTGCCGAGTAAACGATCAATGAAACTCTATGGGGAAAATCCAACTCCGGCATGATACAAGTTGCAAGATCACCCAGCTAGCCTATGATGGGCTGTCACTAGATAGGCTTAACTGTCAACTTTCCCATGGCTGGGACCTTCTCAGCCAGAGCTACACTCAAGAATACACGATCAATGAAACCCTATGGGGAAAATCAAACTCCGACATGATACAAGTTGCAAGATCACCCAGCTAGCCTATGATGGGCTGTCACTAGATAGGCTTAACTGTCAACTTTCCCATGGCTGCGACCTTCTCAGCCAGAGCTACACTCAAGAATACACGATCAATGAAACCCTATGGGGAAAATCAAACTCCGACATGATACAAGTTGCAAGATCACCCAGCTAGCCTATGATGGGCTGTCACTAGATAGGCTTAACTGTCAACTTTCCCATGGCTGCGACCTTCTCAGCCAGAGCTACACTCAAGAATACACGATCAATGAAACCCTATGGAGAAAATCAAACTCCGACATGATACAAGTTGCAAGATCACCCAGCTAGCCTATGATGGGCTGTCACTAGATAGGCTTAACTGTCAACTTTCCCATGGCTGCGTCGTTCTCAGCCCGAGCTACACTCAAGAGTACACGATCAATGAAGCGCTATGGGGAAAATTAAACTCCTGCTTGATAGAAGTTGCCGAGTAAACGATCAATGAAACTCTATGGGGAAAATCCAACTCCGGCATGATACAAGTTGCAAGATCACCCAGCTAGCCTATGATGGGCTGTCACTAGATAGGCTTAACTGTCAACTTTCCCATGGCTTCGACCTTCTCAGCCAGAGCTACACTCAAGAATACACGATCAATGAAACCCTATGGGGAAAATCAAACTCCGACATGATACAAGTTGCAAGATCACCCAGCTAGCCTATGATGGGCTGTCACTAGATAGGCTTAACTGTCAACTTTCCCATGGCTGCGTCGTTCTCAGCCCGAGCTACACTCAAGAGTACACGATCAATGAAGCGCTATGGGGAAAATTAAACTCCTGCTTGATAGAAGTTGCCGAGTAAACGATCAATGAAACTCTATGGGGAAAATCCAACTCCGGCATGATACAAGTTGCAAGATCACCCAGCTAGCCTATGATGGGCTGTCACTAGATAGGCTTAACTGTCAACTTTCCCATGGCTGGGACCTTCTCAGCCAGAGCTACACTCAAGAATACACGATCAATGAAACCCTATGGGGAAAATCAAACTCCGACATGATACAAGTTGCAAGATCACCCAGCTAGCCTATGATGGGCTGTCACTAGATAGGCTTAACTGTCAACTTTCCCATGGCTGCGTCGTTCTCAGCCCGAGCTACACTCAAGAGTACACGATCAATGAAGCGCTATGGGGAAAATTAAACTCCTGCTTGATAGAAGTTGCCGAGTAAACGATCAATGAAACTCTATGGGGAAAATCCAACTCCGGCATGATACAAGTTGCAAGATCACCCAGCTAGCCTATGATGGGCTGTCACTAGATAGGCTTAACTGTCAACTTTCCCATGGCTGCGACCTTCTCAGCCAGAGCTACACTCAAGAATACACGATCAATGAAACCCTAAGGGGAAAATCAAACTCCGACATGATACAAGTTGCAAGATCACCCAGCTAGCCTATGATGGGCTGTCACTAGATAGGCTTAACTGTCAACTTTCCCATGGCTGCGACCTTCTCAGCCAGAGCTACACTCAAGAATACACGATCAATGAAACCCTATGGGGAAAATCAAACTCCGACATGATACAAGTTGCAAGATCACCCAGCTAGCCTATGATGGGCTGTCACTAGATAGGCTTAACTGTCAACTTTCCCATGGCTGCGTCGTTCTCAGCCCGAGCTACACTCAAGAGTACACGATCAATGAAGCGCTATGGGGAAAATTAAACTCCTGCTTGATAGAAGTTGCCGAGTAAACGATCAATGAAACTCTATGGGGAAAATCCAACTCCGGCATGATACAAGTTGCAAGATCACCCAGCTAGCCTATGATGGGCTGTCACTAGATAGGCTTAACTGTCAACTTTCCCATGGCTGCGACCTTCTCAGCCAGAGCTACACTCAAGAATACACGATCAATGAAACCCTAAGGGGAAAATCAAACTCCGACATGATACAAGTTGCAAGATCACCCAGCTAGCCTATGATGGGCTGTCACTAGATAGGCTTAACTGTCAACTTTCCCATGGCTGCGACCTTCTCAGCCAGAGCTACACTCAAGAATACACGATCAATGAAACCCTATGGGGAAAATCAAACTCCGACATGATACAAGTTGCAAGATCACCCAGCTAGCCTATGATGGGCTGTCACTAGATAGGCTTAACTGTCAACTTTCCCATGGCTGCGACCTTCTCAGCCAGAGCTACACTCAAGAATACAAGATCAATGAAACCCTATGGGGAAAATCAAACTCCGACATGATACAAGTTGCAAGATCACCCAGCTAGCCTATGATGGGCTGTCACTAGATAGGCTTAACTGTCAACTTTCCCATGGCTGCGTCGTTCTCAGCCCGAGCTACACTCAAGAGTACACGATCAATGAAGCGCTATGGGGAAAATTAAACTCCTGCTTGATAGAAGTTGCCGAGTAAACGATCAATGAAACTCTATGGGGAAAATCCAACTCCGGCATGATACAAGTTGCAAGATCACCCAGCTAGCCTATGATGGGCTGTCACTAGATAGGCTTAACTGTCAACTTTCCCATGGCTGGGACCTTCTCAGCCAGAGCTACACTCAAGAATACACGATCAATGAAACCCTATGGGGAAAATCAAACTCCGACATGATACAAGTTGCAAGATCACCCAGCTAGCCTATGATGGGCTGTCACTAGATAGGCTTAACTGTCAACTTTCCCATGGCTGCGACCTTCTCAGCCAGAGCTACACTCAAGAATACACGATCAATGAAACCCTATGGGGAAAATCAAACTCCGACATGATACAAGTTGCAAGATCACCCAGCTAGCCTATGATGGGCTGTCACTAGATAGGCTTAACTGTCAACTTTCCCATGGCTGCGTCGTTCTCAGCCCGAGCTACACTCAAGAGTACACGATCAATGAAGCGCTATGGGGAAAATTAAACTCCTGCTTGATAGAAGTTGCCGAGTAAACGATCAATGAAACTCTATGGGGAAAATCCAACTCCGGCATGATACAAGTTGCAAGATCACCCAGCTAGCCTATGATGGGCTGTCACTAGATAGGCTTAACTGTCAACTTTCCCATGGCTGCGACCTTCTCAGCCAGAGCTACACTCAAGAATACACGATCAATGAAACCCTATGGGGAAAATCAAACTCCGACATGATACAAGTTGCAAGATCACCCAGCTAGCCTATGATGGGCTGTCACTAGATAGGCTTAACTGTCAACTTTCCCATGGCTGCGTCGTTCTCAGCCCGAGCTACACTCAAGAGTACACGATCAATGAAGCGCTATGGGGAAAATTAAACTCCTGCTTGATAGAAGTTGCCGAGTAAACGATCAATGAAACTCTATGGGGAAAATCCAACTCCGGCATGATACAAGTTGCAAGATCACCCAGCTAGCCTATGATGGGCTGTCACTAGATAGGCTTAACTGTCAACTTTCCCATGGCTGCGACCTTCTCAGCCAGAGCTACACTCAAGAATACACGATCAATGAAACCCTATGGGGAAAATCAAACTCCGACATGATACAAGTTGCAAGATCACCCAGCTAGCCTATGATGGGCTGTCACTAGATAGGCTTAACTGTCAACTTTCCCATGGCTGCGACCTTCTCAGCCAGAGCTACACTCAAGAATACACGATCAATGAAACCCTATGGGGAAAATCAAACTCCGACATGATACAAGTTGCAAGATCACCCAGCTAGCCTATGATGGGCTGTCACTAGATAGGCTTAACTGTCAACTTTCCCATGGCTGCGTCGTTCTCAGCCCGAGCTACACTCAAGAGTACACGATCAATGAAGCGCTATGGGGAAAATTAAACTCCTGCTTGATAGAAGTTGCCGAGTAAACGATCAATGAAACTCTATGGGGAAAATCCAACTCCGGCATGATACAAGTTGCAAGATCACCCAGCTAGCCTATGATGGGCTGTCACTAGATAGGCTTAACTGTCAACTTTCCCATGGCTGCGACCTTCTCAGCCAGAGCTACACTCAAGAATACACGATCAATGAAACCCTATGGGGAAAATCAAACTCCGACATGATACAAGTTGCAAGATCACCCAGCTAGCCTATGATGGGCTGTCACTAGATAGGCTTAACTGTCAACTTTCCCATGGCTGCGACCTTCTCAGCCAGAGCTACACTCAAGAATACACGATCAATGAAACCCTATGGGGAAAATCAAACTCCGACATGATACAAGTTGCAAGATCACCCAGCTAGCCTATGATGGGCTGTCACTAGATAGGCTTAACTGTCAACTTTCCCATGGCTGCGTCGTTCTCAGCCCGAGCTACACTCAAGAGTACACGATCAATGAAGCGCTATGGGGAAAATTAAACTCCTGCTTGATAGAAGTTGCCGAGTAAACGATCAATGAAACTCTATGGGGAAAATCCAACTCCGGCATGATACAAGTTGCAAGATCACCCAGCTAGCCTATGATGGGCTGTCACTAGATAGGCTTAACTGTCAACTTTCCCATGGCTGCGACCTTCTCAGCCAGAGCTACACTCAAGAATACACGATCAATGAAACCCTATGGGGAAAATCAAACTCCGACATGATACAAGTTGCAAGATCACCCAGCTAGCCTATGATGGGCTGTCACTAGATAGGCTTAACTGTCAACTTTCCCATGGCTGCGTCGTTCTCAGCCCGAGCTACACTCAAGAGTACACGATCAATGAAGCGCTATGGGGAAAATTAAACTCCTGCTTGATAGAAGTTGCCGAGTAAACGATCAATGAAACTCTATGGGGAAAATCCAACTCCGGCATGATACAAGTTGCAAGATCACCCAGCTAGCCTATGATGGGCTGTCACTAGATAGGCTTAACTGTCAACTTTCCCATGGCTGCGACCTTCTCAGCCAGAGCTACACTCAAGAATACACGATCAATGAAACCCTATGGGGAAAATCAAACTCCGACATGATACAAGTTGCAAGATCACCCAGCTAGCCTATGATGGGCTGTCACTAGATAGGCTTAACTGTCAACTTTCCCATGGCTGCGACCTTCTCAGCCAGAGCTACACTCAAGAATACACGATCAATGAAACCCTATGGGGAAAATCAAACTCCGACATGATACAAGTTGCAAGATCACCCAGCTAGCCTATGATGGGCTGTCACTAGATAGGCTTAACTGTCAACTTTCCCATGGCTGCGTCGTTCTCAGCCCGAGCTACACTCAAGAGTACACGATCAATGAAGCGCTATGGGGAAAATTAAACTCCTGCTTGATAGAAGTTGCCGAGTAAACGATCAATGAAACTCTATGGGGAAAATCCAACTCCGGCATGATACAAGTTGCAAGATCACCCAGCTAGCCTATGATGGGCTGTCACTAGATAGGCTTAACTGTCAACTTTCCCATGGCTGCGACCTTCTCAGCCAGAGCTACACTCAAGAATACACGATCAATGAAACCCTAAGGGGAAAATCAAACTCCGACATGATACAAGTTGCAAGATCACCCAGCTAGCCTATGATGGGCTGTCACTAGATAGGCTTAACTGTCAACTTTCCCATGGCTGCGACCTTCTCAGCCAGAGCTACACTCAAGAATACACGATCAATGAAACCCTATGGGGAAAATCAAACTCCGACATGATACAAGTTGCAAGATCACCCAGCTAGCCTATGATGGGCTGTCACTAGATAGGCTTAACTGTCAACTTTCCCATGGCTGCGACCTTCTCAGCCAGAGCTACACTCAAGAATACAAGATCAATGAAACCCTATGGGGAAAATCAAACTCCGACATGATACAAGTTGCAAGATCACCCAGCTAGCCTATGATGGGCTGTCACTAGATAGGCTTAACTGTCAACTTTCCCATGGCTGCGTCGTTCTCAGCCCGAGCTACACTCAAGAGTACACGATCAATGAAGCGCTATGGGGAAAATTAAACTCCTGCTTGATAGAAGTTGCCGAGTAAACGATCAATGAAACTCTATGGGGAAAATCCAACTCCGGCATGATACAAGTTGCAAGATCACCCAGCTAGCCTATGATGGGCTGTCACTAGATAGGCTTAACTGTCAACTTTCCCATGGCTGGGACCTTCTCAGCCAGAGCTACACTCAAGAATACACGATCAATGAAACCCTATGGGGAAAATCAAACTCCGACATGATACAAGTTGCAAGATCACCCAGCTAGCCTATGATGGGCTGTCACTAGATAGGCTTAACTGTCAACTTTCCCATGGCTGCGACCTTCTCAGCCAGAGCTACACTCAAGAATACACGATCAATGAAACCCTATGGGGAAAATCAAACTCCGACATGATACAAGTTGCAAGATCACCCAGCTAGCCTATGATGGGCTGTCACTAGATAGGCTTAACTGTCAACTTTCCCATGGCTGCGTCGTTCTCAGCCCGAGCTACACTCAAGAGTACACGATCAATGAAGCGCTATGGGGAAAATTAAACTCCTGCTTGATAGAAGTTGCCGAGTAAACGATCAATGAAACTCTATGGGGAAAATCCAACTCCGGCATGATACAAGTTGCAAGATCACCCAGCTAGCCTATGATGGGCTGTCACTAGATAGGCTTAACTGTCAACTTTCCCATGGCTGCGACCTTCTCAGCCAGAGCTACACTCAAGAATACACGATCAATGAAACCCTATGGGGAAAATCAAACTCCGACATGATAGAAGTTGCAAGATCACCCAGCTAGCCTATGATGGGCTGTCACTAGATAGGCTTAACTGTCAACTTTCCCATGGCTGCGTCGTTCTCAGCCCGAGCTACACTCAAGAGTACACGATCAATGAAGCGCTATGGGGAAAATTAAACTCCTGCTTGATAGAAGTTGCCGAGTAAACGATCAATGAAACTCTATGGGGAAAATCCAACTCCGGCATGATACAAGTTGCAAGATCACCCAGCTAGCCTATGATGGGCTGTCACTAGATAGGCTTAACTGTCAACTTTCCCATGGCTGCGACCTTCTCAGCCAGAGCTACACTCAAGAATACACGATCAATGAAACCCTATGGGGAAAATCAAACTCCGACATGATACAAGTTGCAAGATCACCCAGCTAGCCTATGATGGGCTGTCACTAGATAGGCTTAACTGTCAACTTTCCCATGGCTGCGACCTTCTCAGCCAGAGCTACACTCAAGAATACACGATCAATGAAACCCTATGGGGAAAATCAAACTCCGACATGATACAAGTTGCAAGATCACCCAGCTAGCCTATGATGGGCTGTCACTAGATAGGCTTAACTGTCAACTTTCCCATGGCTGCGTCGTTCTCAGCCCGAGCTACACTCAAGAGTACACGATCAATGAAGCGCTATGGGGAAAATTAAACTCCTGCTTGATAGAAGTTGCCGAGTAAACGATCAATGAAACTCTATGGGGAAAATCCAACTCCGGCATGATACAAGTTGCAAGATCACCCAGCTAGCCTATGATGGGCTGTCACTAGATAGGCTTAACTGTCAACTTTCCCATGGCTGCGACCTTCTCAGCCAGAGCTACACTCAAGAATACACGATCAATGAAACCCTATGGGGAAAATCAAACTCCGACATGATACAAGTTGCAAGATCACCCAGCTAGCCTATGATGGGCTGTCACTAGATAGGCTTAACTGTCAACTTTCCCATGGCTGCGACCTTCTCAGCCAGAGCTACACTCAAGAATACACGATCAATGAAACCCTATGGGGAAAATCAAACTCCGACATGATACAAGTTGCAAGATCACCCAGCTAGCCTATGATGGGCTGTCACTAGATAGGCTTAACTGTCAACTTTCCCATGGCTGCGTCGTTCTCAGCCCGAGCTACACTCAAGAGTACACGATCAATGAAGCGCTATGGGGAAAATTAAACTCCTGCTTGATAGAAGTTGCCGAGTAAACGATCAATGAAACTCTATGGGGAAAATCCAACTCCGGCATGATACAAGTTGCAAGATCACCCAGCTAGCCTATGATGGGCTGTCACTAGATAGGCTTAACTGTCAACTTTCCCATGGCTGCGACCTTCTCAGCCAGAGCTACACTCAAGAATACACGATCAATGAAACCCTATGGGGAAAATCAAACTCCGACATGATACAAGTTGCAAGATCACCCAGCTAGCCTATGATGGGCTGTCACTAGATAGGCTTAACTGTCAACTTTCCCATGGCTGCGTCGTTCTCAGCCCGAGCTACACTCAAGAGTACACGATCAATGAAGCGCTATGGGGAAAATTAAACTCCTGCTTGATAGAAGTTGCCGAGTAAACGATCAATGAAACTCTATGGGGAAAATCCAACTCCGGCATGATACAAGTTGCAAGATCACCCAGCTAGCCTATGATGGGCTGTCACTAGATAGGCTTAACTGTCAACTTTCCCATGGCTGCGACCTTCTCAGCCAGAGCTACACTCAAGAATAAACGATCAATGAAACCCTATGGGGAAAATCAAACTCCGACATGATACAAGTTGCAAGATCACCCAGCTAGCCTATGATGGGCTGTCACTAGATAGGCTTAACTGTCAACTTTCCCATGGCTGCGACCTTCTCAGCCAGAGCTACACTCAAGAATACACGATCAATGAAACCCTATGGGGAAAATCAAACTCCGACATGATACAAGTTGCAAGATCACCCAGCTAGCCTATGATGGGCTGTCACTAGATAGGCTTAACTGTCAACTTTCCCATGGCTGCGACCTTCTCAGCCAGAGCTACACTCAAGAATACACGATCAATGAAACCCTATGGAGAAAATCAAACTCCGACATGATACAAGTTGCAAGATCACCCAGCTAGCCTATGATGGGCTGTCACTAGATAGGCTTAACTGTCAACTTTCCCATGGCTGCGTCGTTCTCAGCCCGAGCTACACTCAAGAGTACACGATCAATGAAGCGCTATGGGGAAAATTAAACTCCTGCTTGATAGAAGTTGCCGAGTAAACGATCAATGAAACTCTATGGGGAAAATCCAACTCCGGCATGATACAAGTTGCAAGATCACCCAGCTAGCCTATGATGGGCTGTCACTAGATAGGCTTAACTGTCAACTTTCCCATGGCTTCGACCTTCTCAGCCAGAGCTACACTCAAGAATACACGATCAATGAAACCCTATGGGGAAAATCAAACTCCGACATGATACAAGTTGCAAGATCACCCAGCTAGCCTATGATGGGCTGTCACTAGATAGGCTTAACTGTCAACTTTCCCATGGCTGCGTCGTTCTCAGCCCGAGCTACACTCAAGAGTACACGATCAATGAAGCGCTATGGGGAAAATTAAACTCCTGCTTGATAGAAGTTGCCGAGTAAACGATCAATGAAACTCTATGGGGAAAATCCAACTCCGGCATGATACAAGTTGCAAGATCACCCAGCTAGCCTATGATGGGCTGTCACTAGATAGGCTTAACTGTCAACTTTCCCATGGCTGGGACCTTCTCAGCCAGAGCTACACTCAAGAATACACGATCAATGAAACCCTATGGGGAAAATCAAACTCCGACATGATACAAGTTGCAAGATCACCCAGCTAGCCTATGATGGGCTGTCACTAGATAGGCTTAACTGTCAACTTTCCCATGGCTGCGTCGTTCTCAGCCCGAGCTACACTCAAGAGTACACGATCAATGAAGCGCTATGGGGAAAATTAAACTCCTGCTTGATAGAAGTTGCCGAGTAAACGATCAATGAAACTCTATGGGGAAAATCCAACTCCGGCATGATACAAGTTGCAAGATCACCCAGCTAGCCTATGATGGGCTGTCACTAGATAGGCTTAACTGTCAACTTTCCCATGGCTGCGACCTTCTCAGCCAGAGCTACACTCAAGAATACACGATCAATGAAACCCTAAGGGGAAAATCAAACTCCGACATGATACAAGTTGCAAGATCACCCAGCTAGCCTATGATGGGCTGTCACTAGATAGGCTTAACTGTCAACTTTCCCATGGCTGCGACCTTCTCAGCCAGAGCTACACTCAAGAATACACGATCAATGAAACCCTATGGGGAAAATCAAACTCCGACATGATACAAGTTGCAAGATCACCCAGCTAGCCTATGATGGGCTGTCACTAGATAGGCTTAACTGTCAACTTTCCCATGGCTGCGTCGTTCTCAGCCCGAGCTACACTCAAGAGTACACGATCAATGAAGCGCTATGGGGAAAATTAAACTCCTGCTTGATAGAAGTTGCCGAGTAAACGATCAATGAAACTCTATGGGGAAAATCCAACTCCGGCATGATACAAGTTGCAAGATCACCCAGCTAGCCTATGATGGGCTGTCACTAGATAGGCTTAACTGTCAACTTTCCCATGGCTGCGACCTTCTCAGCCAGAGCTACACTCAAGAATACACGATCAATGAAACCCTATGGGGAAAATCAAACTCCGACATGATACAAGTTGCAAGATCACCCAGCTAGCCTATGATGGGCTGTCACTAGATAGGCTTAACTGTCAACTTTCCCATGGCTGCGACCTTCTCAGCCAGAGCTACACTCAAGAATACAAGATCAATGAAACCCTATGGGGAAAATCAAACTCCGACATGATACAAGTTGCAAGATCACCCAGCTAGCCTATGATGGGCTGTCACTAGATAGGCTTAACTGTCAACTTTCCCATGGCTGCGTCGTTCTCAACCCGAGCTACACTCAAGAGTACACGATCAATGAAGCGCTATGGGGAAAATTAAACTCCTGCTTGATAGAAGTTGCCGAGTAAACGATCAATGAAACTCTATGGGGAAAATCCAACTCCGGCATGATACAAGTTGCAAGATCACCCAGCTAGCCTATGATGGGCTGTCACTAGATAGGCTTAACTGTCAACTTTCCCATGGCTGCGACCTTCTCAGCCAGAGCTACACTCAAGAATACACGATCAATGAAACCCTATGGGGAAAATCAAACTCCGACATGATACAAGTTGCAAGATCACCCAGCTAGCCTATGATGGGCTGTCACTAGATAGGCTTAACTGTCAACTTTCCCATGGCTGCGTCGTTCTCAGCCCGAGCTACACTCAAGAGTACACGATCAATGAAGCGCTATGGGGAAAATTAAACTCCTGCTTGATAGAAGTTGCCGAGTAAACGATCAATGAAACTCTATGGGGAAAATCCAACTCCGGCATGATACAAGTTGCAAGATCACCCAGCTAGCCTATGATGGGCTGTCACTAGATAGGCTTAACTGTCAACTTTCCCATGGCTGGGACCTTCTCAGCCAGAGCTACACTCAAGAATACACGATCAATGAAACCCTATGGGGAAAATCAAACTCCGACATGATACAAGTTGCAAGATCACCCAGCTAGCCTATGATGGGCTGTCACTAGATAGGCTTAACTGTCAACTTTCCCATGGCTGCGTCGTTCTCAGCCCGAGCTACACTCAAGAGTGCACGATCAATGAAGCGCTATGGGGAAAATTAAACTCCTGCTTGATAGAAGTTGCCGAGTAAACGATCAATGAAACCCTATGGGGAAAATCCAACTCCGGCATGATACAAGTTGCAAGATCACCCAGCTAGCCTATGATGGGCTGTCACTAGATAGGCTTAACTGTCAACTTTCCCATGGCTGCGACCTTCTCAGCCAGAGCTACACTCAAGAATATACGATCAATGAAACTCTATGGGGAAAATCAAACTCCGACATGATACAAGTTGCAAGATCACCCAGCTAGCCTATGATGGGCTGTCACTAGATAGGCTTAACTGTCAACTTTCCCATGGCTGCGACCTTCTCAGCCAGAGCTACACTCAAGAATACACGATCAATGAAACCCTATGGAGAAAATCAAACTCCGACATGATACAAGTTGCAAGATCACCCAGCTAGCCTATGATGGGCTGTCACTAGATAGGCTTAACTGTCAACTTTCCCATGGCTGCGTCGTTCTCAGCCCGAGCTACACTCAAGAGTACACGATCAATGAAGCGCTATGGGGAAAATTAAACTCCTGCTTGATAGAAGTTGCCGAGTAAACGATCAATGAAACTCTATGGGGAAAATCCAACTCCGGCATGATACAAGTTGCAAGATCACCCAGCTAGCCTATGATGGGCTGTCACTAGATAGGCTTAACTGTCAACTTTCCCATGGCTGCGACCTTCTCAGCCAGAGCTACACTCAAGAATACACGATCAATGAAACCCTATGGGGAAAATCAAACTCCGACATGATACAAGTTGCAAGATCACCCAGCTAGCCTATGATGGGCTGTCACTAGATAGGCTTAACTGTCAACTTTCCCATGGCTGCGACCTTCTCAGCCAGAGCTACACTCAAGAATACACGATCAATGAAACCCTATGGGGAAAATCAAACTCCGACATGATACAAGTTGCAAGATCACCCAGCTAGCCTATGATGGGCTGTCACTAGATAGGCTTAACTGTCAACTTTCCCATGGCTGCGTCGTTCTCAGCCCGAGCTACACTCAAGAGTACACGATCAATGAAGCGCTATGGGGAAAATTAAACTCCTGCTTGATAGAAGTTGCCGAGTAAACGATCAATGAAACTCTATGGGGAAAATCCAACTCCGGCATGATACAAGTTGCAAGATCACCCAGCTAGCCTATGATGGGCTGTCACTAGATAGGCTTAACTGTCAACTTTCCCATGGCTGCGACCTTCTCAGCCAGAGCTACACTCAAGAATACACGATCAATGAAACTCTATGGGGAAAATCAAACTCCGACATGATACAAGTTGCAAGATCACCCAGCTAGCCTATGATGGGCTGTCACTAGATAGGCTTAACTGTCAACTTTCCCATGGCTGCGTCGTTCTCAGCCCGAGCTACACTCAAGAGTACACGATCAATGAAGCGCTATGGGGAAAATTAAACTCCTGCTTGATAGAAGTTGCCGAGTAAACGATCAATGAAACTCTATGGGGAAAATCCAACTCCGGCATGATACAAGTTGCAAGATCACCCAGCTAGCCTATGATGGGCTGTCACTAGATAGGCTTAACTGTCAACTTTCCCATGGCTGCGACCTTCTCAGCCAGAGCTACACTCAAGAATACACGATCAATGAAACCCTATGGGGAAAATCAAACTCCGACATGATACAAGTTGCAAGATCACCCAGCTAGCCTATGATGGGCTGTCACTAGATAGGCTTAACTGTCAACTTTCCCATGGCTGCGACCTTCTCAGCCAGAGCTACACTCAAGAATACACGATCAATGAAACCCTATGGGGAAAATCAAACTCCGACATGATACAAGTTGCAAGATCACCCAGCTAGCCTATGATGGGCTGTCACTAGATAGGCTTAACTGTCAACTTTCCCATGGCTGCGTCGTTCTCAGCCCGAGCTACACTCAAGAGTACACGATCAATGAAGCGCTATGGGGAAAATTAAACTCCTGCTTGATAGAAGTTGCCGAGTAAACGATCAATGAAACTCTATGGGGAAAATCCAACTCCGGCATGATACAAGTTGCAAGATCACCCAGCTAGCCTATGATGGGCTGTCACTAGATAGGCTTAACTGTCAACTTTCCCATGGCTGCGACCTTCTCAGCCAGAGCTACACTCAAGAATACACGATCAATGAAACCCTAAGGGGAAAATCAAACTCCGACATGATACAAGTTGCAAGATCACCCAGCTAGCCTATGATGGGCTGTCACTAGATAGGCTTAACTGTCAACTTTCCCATGGCTGCGACCTTCTCAGCCAGAGCTACACTCAAGAATA
This sequence comes from Leptodactylus fuscus, assembly GCF_031893055.1. Taxonomy (NCBI): domain Eukaryota; kingdom Metazoa; phylum Chordata; class Amphibia; order Anura; family Leptodactylidae; genus Leptodactylus; species Leptodactylus fuscus. Next base: position 24,115 of record NW_027440706.1, on the reverse strand, counting down.
CACGATCAATGAAACCCTATGGGGAAAATCAAACTCCGACATGATACAAGTTGCAAGATCACCCAGCTAGCCTATGATGGGCTGTCACTAGATAGGCTTAACTGTCAACTTTCCCATGGCTGCGTCGTTCTCAGCCCGAGCTACACTCAAGAGTACACGATCAATGAAGCGCTATGGGGAAAATTAAACTCCTGCTTGATAGAAGTTGCCGAGTAAACGATCAATGAAACTCTATGGGGAAAATCCAACTCCGGCATGATACAAGTTGCAAGATCACCCAGCTAGCCTATGATGGGCTGTCACTAGATAGGCTTAACTGTCAACTTTCCCATGGCTGCGACCTTCTCAGCCAGAGCTACACTCAAGAATACACGATCAATGAAACCCTAAGGGGAAAATCAAACTCCGACATGATACAAGTTGCAAGATCACCCAGCTAGCCTATGATGGGCTGTCACTAGATAGGCTTAACTGTCAACTTTCCCATGGCTGCGACCTTCTCAGCCAGAGCTACACTCAAGAATACACGATCAATGAAACCCTATGGGGAAAATCAAACTCCGACATGATACAAGTTGCAAGATCACCCAGCTAGCCTATGATGGGCTGTCACTAGATAGGCTTAACTGTCAACTTTCCCATGGCTGCGACCTTCTCAGCCAGAGCTACACTCAAGAATACAAGATCAATGAAACCCTATGGGGAAAATCAAACTCCGACATGATACAAGTTGCAAGATCACCCAGCTAGCCTATGATGGGCTGTCACTAGATAGGCTTAACTGTCAACTTTCCCATGGCTGCGTCGTTCTCAGCCCGAGCTACACTCAAGAGTACACGATCAATGAAGCGCTATGGGGAAAATTAAACTCCTGCTTGATAGAAGTTGCCGAGTAAACGATCAATGAAACTCTATGGGGAAAATCCAACTCCGGCATGATACAAGTTGCAAGATCACCCAGCTAGCCTATGATGGGCTGTCACTAGATAGGCTTAACTGTCAACTTTCCCATGGCTGGGACCTTCTCAGCCAGAGCTACACTCAAGAATACACGATCAATGAAACCCTATGGGGAAAATCAAACTCCGACATGATACAAGTTGCAAGATCACCCAGCTAGCCTATGATGGGCTGTCACTAGATAGGCTTAACTGTCAACTTTCCCATGGCTGCGACCTTCTCAGCCAGAGCTACACTCAAGAATACACGATCAATGAAACCCTATGGGGAAAATCAAACTCCGACATGATACAAGTTGCAAGATCACCCAGCTAGCCTATGATGGGCTGTCACTAGATAGGCTTAACTGTCAACTTTCCCATGGCTGCGTCGTTCTCAGCCCGAGCTACACTCAAGAGTACACGATCAATGAAGCGCTATGGGGAAAATTAAACTCCTGCTTGATAGAAGTTGCCGAGTAAACGATCAATGAAACTCTATGGGGAAAATCCAACTCCGGCATGATACAAGTTGCAAGATCACCCAGCTAGCCTATGATGGGCTGTCACTAGATAGGCTTAACTGTCAACTTTCCCATGGCTGCGACCTTCTCAGCCAGAGCTACACTCAAGAATACACGATCAATGAAACCCTATGGGGAAAATCAAACTCCGACATGATACAAGTTGCAAGATCACCCAGCTAGCCTATGATGGGCTGTCACTAGATAGGCTTAACTGTCAACTTTCCCATGGCTGCGTCGTTCTCAGCCCGAGCTACACTCAAGAGTACACGATCAATGAAGCGCTATGGGGAAAATTAAACTCCTGCTTGATAGAAGTTGCCGAGTAAACGATCAATGAAACTCTATGGGGAAAATCCAACTCCGGCATGATACAAGTTGCAAGATCACCCAGCTAGCCTATGATGGGCTGTCACTAGATAGGCTTAACTGTCAACTTTCCCATGGCTGCGACCTTCTCAGCCAGAGCTACACTCAAGAATACACGATCAATGAAACCCTATGGGGAAAATCAAACTCCGACATGATACAAGTTGCAAGATCACCCAGCTAGCCTATGATGGGCTGTCACTAGATAGGCTTAACTGTCAACTTTCCCATGGCTGCGACCTTCTCAGCCAGAGCTACACTCAAGAATACACGATCAATGAAACCCTATGGGGAAAATCAAACTCCGACATGATACAAGTTGCAAGATCACCCAGCTAGCCTATGATGGGCTGTCACTAGATAGGCTTAACTGTCAACTTTCCCATGGCTGCGTCGTTCTCAGCCCGAGCTACACTCAAGAGTACACGATCAATGAAGCGCTATGGGGAAAATTAAACTCCTGCTTGATAGAAGTTGCCGAGTAAACGATCAATGAAACTCTATGGGGAAAATCCAACTCCGGCATGATACAAGTTGCAAGATCACCCAGCTAGCCTATGATGGGCTGTCACTAGATAGGCTTAACTGTCAACTTTCCCATGGCTGCGACCTTCTCAGCCAGAGCTACACTCAAGAATACACGATCAATGAAACCCTATGGGGAAAATCAAACTCCGACATGATACAAGTTGCAAGATCACCCAGCTAGCCTATGATGGGCTGTCACTAGATAGGCTTAACTGTCAACTTTCCCATGGCTGCGACCTTCTCAGCCAGAGCTACACTCAAGAATACACGATCAATGAAACCCTATGGGGAAAATCAAACTCCGACATGATACAAGTTGCAAGATCACCCAGCTAGCCTATGATGGGCTGTCACTAGATAGGCTTAACTGTCAACTTTCCCATGGCTGCGTCGTTCTCAGCCCGAGCTACACTCAAGAGTACACGATCAATGAAGCGCTATGGGGAAAATTAAACTCCTGCTTGATAGAAGTTGCCGAGTAAACGATCAATGAAACTCTATGGGGAAAATCCAACTCCGGCATGATACAAGTTGCAAGATCACCCAGCTAGCCTATGATGGGCTGTCACTAGATAGGCTTAACTGTCAACTTTCCCATGGCTGCGACCTTCTCAGCCAGAGCTACACTCAAGAATACACGATCAATGAAACCCTATGGGGAAAATCAAACTCCGACATGATACAAGTTGCAAGATCACCCAGCTAGCCTATGATGGGCTGTCACTAGATAGGCTTAACTGTCAACTTTCCCATGGCTGCGTCGTTCTCAGCCCGAGCTACACTCAAGAGTACACGATCAATGAAGCGCTATGGGGAAAATTAAACTCCTGCTTGATAGAAGTTGCCGAGTAAACGATCAATGAAACTCTATGGGGAAAATCCAACTCCGGCATGATACAAGTTGCAAGATCACCCAGCTAGCCTATGATGGGCTGTCACTAGATAGGCTTAACTGTCAACTTTCCCATGGCTGCGACCTTCTCAGCCAGAGCTACACTCAAGAATACACGATCAATGAAACCCTATGGGGAAAATCAAACTCCGACATGATACAAGTTGCAAGATCACCCAGCTAGCCTATGATGGGCTGTCACTAGATAGGCTTAACTGTCAACTTTCCCATGGCTGCGACCTTCTCAGCCAGAGCTACACTCAAGAATACACGATCAATGAAACCCTATGGGGAAAATCAAACTCCGACATGATACAAGTTGCAAGATCACCCAGCTAGCCTATGATGGGCTGTCACTAGATAGGCTTAACTGTCAACTTTCCCATGGCTGCGTCGTTCTCAGCCCGAGCTACACTCAAGAGTACACGATCAATGAAGCGCTATGGGGAAAATTAAACTCCTGCTTGATAGAAGTTGCCGAGTAAACGATCAATGAAACTCTATGGGGAAAATCCAACTCCGGCATGATACAAGTTGCAAGATCACCCAGCTAGCCTATGATGGGCTGTCACTAGATAGGCTTAACTGTCAACTTTCCCATGGCTGCGACCTTCTCAGCCAGAGCTACACTCAAGAATACACGATCAATGAAACCCTAAGGGGAAAATCAAACTCCGACATGATACAAGTTGCAAGATCACCCAGCTAGCCTATGATGGGCTGTCACTAGATAGGCTTAACTGTCAACTTTCCCATGGCTGCGACCTTCTCAGCCAGAGCTACACTCAAGAATACACGATCAATGAAACCCTATGGGGAAAATCAAACTCCGACATGATACAAGTTGCAAGATCACCCAGCTAGCCTATGATGGGCTGTCACTAGATAGGCTTAACTGTCAACTTTCCCATGGCTGCGACCTTCTCAGCCAGAGCTACACTCAAGAATACAAGATCAATGAAACCCTATGGGGAAAATCAAACTCCGACATGATACAAGTTGCAAGATCACCCAGCTAGCCTATGATGGGCTGTCACTAGATAGGCTTAACTGTCAACTTTCCCATGGCTGCGTCGTTCTCAGCCCGAGCTACACTCAAGAGTACACGATCAATGAAGCGCTATGGGGAAAATTAAACTCCTGCTTGATAGAAGTTGCCGAGTAAACGATCAATGAAACTCTATGGGGAAAATCCAACTCCGGCATGATACAAGTTGCAAGATCACCCAGCTAGCCTATGATGGGCTGTCACTAGATAGGCTTAACTGTCAACTTTCCCATGGCTGGGACCTTCTCAGCCAGAGCTACACTCAAGAATACACGATCAATGAAACCCTATGGGGAAAATCAAACTCCGACATGATACAAGTTGCAAGATCACCCAGCTAGCCTATGATGGGCTGTCACTAGATAGGCTTAACTGTCAACTTTCCCATGGCTGCGACCTTCTCAGCCAGAGCTACACTCAAGAATACACGATCAATGAAACCCTATGGGGAAAATCAAACTCCGACATGATACAAGTTGCAAGATCACCCAGCTAGCCTATGATGGGCTGTCACTAGATAGGCTTAACTGTCAACTTTCCCATGGCTGCGTCGTTCTCAGCCCGAGCTACACTCAAGAGTACACGATCAATGAAGCGCTATGGGGAAAATTAAACTCCTGCTTGATAGAAGTTGCCGAGTAAACGATCAATGAAACTCTATGGGGAAAATCCAACTCCGGCATGATACAAGTTGCAAGATCACCCAGCTAGCCTATGATGGGCTGTCACTAGATAGGCTTAACTGTCAACTTTCCCATGGCTGCGACCTTCTCAGCCAGAGCTACACTCAAGAATACACGATCAATGAAACCCTATGGGGAAAATCAAACTCCGACATGATACAAGTTGCAAGATCACCCAGCTAGCCTATGATGGGCTGTCACTAGATAGGCTTAACTGTCAACTTTCCCATGGCTGCGTCGTTCTCAGCCCGAGCTACACTCAAGAGTACACGATCAATGAAGCGCTATGGGGAAAATTAAACTCCTGCTTGATAGAAGTTGCCGAGTAAACGATCAATGAAACTCTATGGGGAAAATCCAACTCCGGCATGATACAAGTTGCAAGATCACCCAGCTAGCCTATGATGGGCTGTCACTAGATAGGCTTAACTGTCAACTTTCCCATGGCTGCGACCTTCTCAGCCAGAGCTACACTCAAGAATACACGATCAATGAAACCCTATGGGGAAAATCAAACTCCGACATGATACAAGTTGCAAGATCACCCAGCTAGCCTATGATGGGCTGTCACTAGATAGGCTTAACTGTCAACTTTCCCATGGCTGCGACCTTCTCAGCCAGAGCTACACTCAAGAATACACGATCAATGAAACCCTATGGGGAAAATCAAACTCCGACATGATACAAGTTGCAAGATCACCCAGCTAGCCTATGATGGGCTGTCACTAGATAGGCTTAACTGTCAACTTTCCCATGGCTGCGTCGTTCTCAGCCCGAGCTACACTCAAGAGTACACGATCAATGAAGCGCTATGGGGAAAATTAAACTCCTGCTTGATAGAAGTTGCCGAGTAAACGATCAATGAAACTCTATGGGGAAAATCCAACTCCGGCATGATACAAGTTGCAAGATCACCCAGCTAGCCTATGATGGGCTGTCACTAGATAGGCTTAACTGTCAACTTTCCCATGGCTGCGACCTTCTCAGCCAGAGCTACACTCAAGAATACACGATCAATGAAACCCTATGGGGAAAATCAAACTCCGACATGATACAAGTTGCAAGATCACCCAGCTAGCCTATGATGGGCTGTCACTAGATAGGCTTAACTGTCAACTTTCCCATGGCTGCGACCTTCTCAGCCAGAGCTACACTCAAGAATACACGATCAATGAAACCCTATGGGGAAAATCAAACTCCGACATGATACAAGTTGCAAGATCACCCAGCTAGCCTATGATGGGCTGTCACTAGATAGGCTTAACTGTCAACTTTCCCATGGCTGCGTCGTTCTCAGCCCGAGCTACACTCAAGAGTACACGATCAATGAAGCGCTATGGGGAAAATTAAACTCCTGCTTGATAGAAGTTGCCGAGTAAACGATCAATGAAACTCTATGGGGAAAATCCAACTCCGGCATGATACAAGTTGCAAGATCACCCAGCTAGCCTATGATGGGCTGTCACTAGATAGGCTTAACTGTCAACTTTCCCATGGCTGCGACCTTCTCAGCCAGAGCTACACTCAAGAATACACGATCAATGAAACCCTATGGGGAAAATCAAACTCCGACATGATACAAGTTGCAAGATCACCCAGCTAGCCTATGATGGGCTGTCACTAGATAGGCTTAACTGTCAACTTTCCCATGGCTGCGTCGTTCTCAGCCCGAGCTACACTCAAGAGTACACGATCAATGAAGCGCTATGGGGAAAATTAAACTCCTGCTTGATAGAAGTTGCCGAGTAAACGATCAATGAAACTCTATGGGGAAAATCCAACTCCGGCATGATACAAGTTGCAAGATCACCCAGCTAGCCTATGATGGGCTGTCACTAGATAGGCTTAACTGTCAACTTTCCCATGGCTGCGACCTTCTCAGCCAGAGCTACACTCAAGAATACACGATCAATGAAACCCTATGGGGAAAATCAAACTCCGACATGATACAAGTTGCAAGATCACCCAGCTAGCCTATGATGGGCTGTCACTAGATAGGCTTAACTGTCAACTTTCCCATGGCTGCGACCTTCTCAGCCAGAGCTACACTCAAGAATACACGATCAATGAAACCCTATGGGGAAAATCAAACTCCGACATGATACAAGTTGCAAGATCACCCAGCTAGCCTATGATGGGCTGTCACTAGATAGGCTTAACTGTCAACTTTCCCATGGCTGCGACCTTCTCAGCCAGAGCTACACTCAAGAATACACGATCAATGAAACCCTATGGAGAAAATCAAACTCCGACATGATACAAGTTGCAAGATCACCCAGCTAGCCTATGATGGGCTGTCACTAGATAGGCTTAACTGTCAACTTTCCCATGGCTGCGTCGTTCTCAGCCCGAGCTACACTCAAGAGTACACGATCAATGAAGCGCTATGGGGAAAATTAAACTCCTGCTTGATAGAAGTTGCCGAGTAAACGATCAATGAAACTCTATGGGGAAAATCCAACTCCGGCATGATACAAGTTGCAAGATCACCCAGCTAGCCTATGATGGGCTGTCACTAGATAGGCTTAACTGTCAACTTTCCCATGGCTTCGACCTTCTCAGCCAGAGCTACACTCAAGAATACACGATCAATGAAACCCTATGGGGAAAATCAAACTCCGACATGATACAAGTTGCAAGATCACCCAGCTAGCCTATGATGGGCTGTCACTAGATAGGCTTAACTGTCAACTTTCCCATGGCTGCGTCGTTCTCAGCCCGAGCTACACTCAAGAGTACACGATCAATGAAGCGCTATGGGGAAAATTAAACTCCTGCTTGATAGAAGTTGCCGAGTAAACGATCAATGAAACTCTATGGGGAAAATCCAACTCCGGCATGATACAAGTTGCAAGATCACCCAGCTAGCCTATGATGGGCTGTCACTAGATAGGCTTAACTGTCAACTTTCCCATGGCTGGGACCTTCTCAGCCAGAGCTACACTCAAGAATACACGATCAATGAAACCCTATGGGGAAAATCAAACTCCGACATGATACAAGTTGCAAGATCACCCAGCTAGCCTATGATGGGCTGTCACTAGATAGGCTTAACTGTCAACTTTCCCATGGCTGCGTCGTTCTCAGCCCGAGCTACACTCAAGAGTACACGATCAATGAAGCGCTATGGGGAAAATTAAACTCCTGCTTGATAGAAGTTGCCGAGTAAACGATCAATGAAACTCTATGGGGAAAATCCAACTCCGGCATGATACAAGTTGCAAGATCACCCAGCTAGCCTATGATGGGCTGTCACTAGATAGGCTTAACTGTCAACTTTCCCATGGCTGCGACCTTCTCAGCCAGAGCTACACTCAAGAATACACGATCAATGAAACCCTAAGGGGAAAATCAAACTCCGACATGATACAAGTTGCAAGATCACCCAGCTAGCCTATGATGGGCTGTCACTAGATAGGCTTAACTGTCAACTTTCCCATGGCTGCGACCTTCTCAGCCAGAGCTACACTCAAGAATACACGATCAATGAAACCCTATGGGGAAAATCAAACTCCGACATGATACAAGTTGCAAGATCACCCAGCTAGCCTATGATGGGCTGTCACTAGATAGGCTTAACTGTCAACTTTCCCATGGCTGCGTCGTTCTCAGCCCGAGCTACACTCAAGAGTACACGATCAATGAAGCGCTATGGGGAAAATTAAACTCCTGCTTGATAGAAGTTGCCGAGTAAACGATCAATGAAACTCTATGGGGAAAATCCAACTCCGGCATGATACAAGTTGCAAGATCACCCAGCTAGCCTATGATGGGCTGTCACTAGATAGGCTTAACTGTCAACTTTCCCATGGCTGCGACCTTCTCAGCCAGAGCTACACTCAAGAATACACGATCAATGAAACCCTATGGGGAAAATCAAACTCCGACATGATACAAGTTGCAAGATCACCCAGCTAGCCTATGATGGGCTGTCACTAGATAGGCTTAACTGTCAACTTTCCCATGGCTGCGACCTTCTCAGCCAGAGCTACACTCAAGAATACAAGATCAATGAAACCCTATGGGGAAAATCAAACTCCGACATGATACAAGTTGCAAGATCACCCAGCTAGCCTATGATGGGCTGTCACTAGATAGGCTTAACTGTCAACTTTCCCATGGCTGCGTCGTTCTCAACCCGAGCTACACTCAAGAGTACACGATCAATGAAGCGCTATGGGGAAAATTAAACTCCTGCTTGATAGAAGTTGCCGAGTAAACGATCAATGAAACTCTATGGGGAAAATCCAACTCCGGCATGATACAAGTTGCAAGATCACCCAGCTAGCCTATGATGGGCTGTCACTAGATAGGCTTAACTGTCAACTTTCCCATGGCTGCGACCTTCTCAGCCAGAGCTACACTCAAGAATACACGATCAATGAAACCCTATGGGGAAAATCAAACTCCGACATGATACAAGTTGCAAGATCACCCAGCTAGCCTATGATGGGCTGTCACTAGATAGGCTTAACTGTCAACTTTCCCATGGCTGCGTCGTTCTCAGCCCGAGCTACACTCAAGAGTACACGATCAATGAAGCGCTATGGGGAAAATTAAACTCCTGCTTGATAGAAGTTGCCGAGTAAACGATCAATGAAACTCTATGGGGAAAATCCAACTCCGGCATGATACAAGTTGCAAGATCACCCAGCTAGCCTATGATGGGCTGTCACTAGATAGGCTTAACTGTCAACTTTCCCATGGCTGGGACCTTCTCAGCCAGAGCTACACTCAAGAATACACGATCAATGAAACCCTATGGGGAAAATCAAACTCCGACATGATACAAGTTGCAAGATCACCCAGCTAGCCTATGATGGGCTGTCACTAGATAGGCTTAACTGTCAACTTTCCCATGGCTGCGTCGTTCTCAGCCCGAGCTACACTCAAGAGTGCACGATCAATGAAGCGCTATGGGGAAAATTAAACTCCTGCTTGATAGAAGTTGCCGAGTAAACGATCAATGAAACCCTATGGGGAAAATCCAACTCCGGCATGATACAAGTTGCAAGATCACCCAGCTAGCCTATGATGGGCTGTCACTAGATAGGCTTAACTGTCAACTTTCCCATGGCTGCGACCTTCTCAGCCAGAGCTACACTCAAGAATATACGATCAATGAAACTCTATGGGGAAAATCAAACTCCGACATGATACAAGTTGCAAGATCACCCAGCTAGCCTATGATGGGCTGTCACTAGATAGGCTTAACTGTCAACTTTCCCATGGCTGCGACCTTCTCAGCCAGAGCTACACTCAAGAATACACGATCAATGAAACCCTATGGAGAAAATCAAACTCCGACATGATACAAGTTGCAAGATCACCCAGCTAGCCTATGATGGGCTGTCACTAGATAGGCTTAACTGTCAACTTTCCCATGGCTGCGTCGTTCTCAGCCCGAGCTACACTCAAGAGTACACGATCAATGAAGCGCTATGGGGAAAATTAAACTCCTGCTTGATAGAAGTTGCCGAGTAAACGATCAATGAAACTCTATGGGGAAAATCCAACTCCGGCATGATACAAGTTGCAAGATCACCCAGCTAGCCTATGATGGGCTGTCACTAGATAGGCTTAACTGTCAACTTTCCCATGGCTGCGACCTTCTCAGCCAGAGCTACACTCAAGAATACACGATCAATGAAACCCTATGGGGAAAATCAAACTCCGACATGATACAAGTTGCAAGATCACCCAGCTAGCCTATGATGGGCTGTCACTAGATAGGCTTAACTGTCAACTTTCCCATGGCTGCGACCTTCTCAGCCAGAGCTACACTCAAGAATACACGATCAATGAAACCCTATGGGGAAAATCAAACTCCGACATGATACAAGTTGCAAGATCACCCAGCTAGCCTATGATGGGCTGTCACTAGATAGGCTTAACTGTCAACTTTCCCATGGCTGCGTCGTTCTCAGCCCGAGCTACACTCAAGAGTACACGATCAATGAAGCGCTATGGGGAAAATTAAACTCCTGCTTGATAGAAGTTGCCGAGTAAACGATCAATGAAACTCTATGGGGAAAATCCAACTCCGGCATGATACAAGTTGCAAGATCACCCAGCTAGCCTATGATGGGCTGTCACTAGATAGGCTTAACTGTCAACTTTCCCATGGCTGCGACCTTCTCAGCCAGAGCTACACTCAAGAATACACGATCAATGAAACTCTATGGGGAAAATCAAACTCCGACATGATACAAGTTGCAAGATCACCCAGCTAGCCTATGATGGGCTGTCACTAGATAGGCTTAACTGTCAACTTTCCCATGGCTGCGTCGTTCTCAGCCCGAGCTACACTCAAGAGTACACGATCAATGAAGCGCTATGGGGAAAATTAAACTCCTGCTTGATAGAAGTTGCCGAGTAAACGATCAATGAAACTCTATGGGGAAAATCCAACTCCGGCATGATACAAGTTGCAAGATCACCCAGCTAGCCTATGATGGGCTGTCACTAGATAGGCTTAACTGTCAACTTTCCCATGGCTGCGACCTTCTCAGCCAGAGCTACACTCAAGAATACACGATCAATGAAACCCTATGGGGAAAATCAAACTCCGACATGATACAAGTTGCAAGATCACCCAGCTAGCCTATGATGGGCTGTCACTAGATAGGCTTAACTGTCAACTTTCCCATGGCTGCGACCTTCTCAGCCAGAGCTACACTCAAGAATACACGATCAATGAAACCCTATGGGGAAAATCAAACTCCGACATGATACAAGTTGCAAGATCACCCAGCTAGCCTATGATGGGCTGTCACTAGATAGGCTTAACTGTCAACTTTCCCATGGCTGCGTCGTTCTCAGCCCGAGCTACACTCAAGAGTACACGATCAATGAAGCGCTATGGGGAAAATTAAACTCCTGCTTGATAGAAGTTGCCGAGTAAACGATCAATGAAACTCTATGGGGAAAATCCAACTCCGGCATGATACAAGTTGCAAGATCACCCAGCTAGCCTATGATGGGCTGTCACTAGATAGGCTTAACTGTCAACTTTCCCATGGCTGCGACCTTCTCAGCCAAAGCTACACTCAAGAATACACGATCAATGAAACCCTATGGGGAAAATCAAACTCCGACATGATACAAGTTGCAAGATCACCCAGCTAGCCTATGATGGGCTGTCACTAGATAGGCTTAACTGTCAACTTTCCCATGGCTGCGACCTTCTCAGCCAGAGCTACACTCAAGAATACACGATCAATGAAACCCTATGGGGAAAATCAAACTCCGACATGATACAAGTTGCAAGATCACCCAGCTAGCCTATGATGGGCTGTCACTAGATAGGCTTAACTGTCAACTTTCCCATGGCTGCGTCGTTCTCAGCCCGAGCTACACTCAAGAGTACACGATCAATGAAGCGCTATGGGGAAAATTAAACTCCTGCTTGATAGAAGTTGCCGAGTAAACGATCAATGAAACTCTATGGGGAAAATCCAACTCCGGCATGATACAAGTTGCAAGATCACCCAGCTAGCCTATGATGGGCTGTCACTAGATAGGCTTAACTGTCAACTTTCCCATGGCTGCGACCTTCTCAGCCAGAGCTACACTCAAGAATACACGATCAATGAAACCCTATGGGGAAAATCAAACTCCGACATGATACAAGTTGCAAGATCACCCAGCTAGCCTATGATGGGCTGTCACTAGATAGGCTTAACTGTCAACTTTCCCATGGCTGCGTCGTTCTCAGCCCGAGCTACACTCAAGAGTACACGATCAATGAAGCGCTATGGGGAAAATTAAACTCCTGCTTGATAGAAGTTGCCGAGTAAACGATCAATGAAACTCTATGGGGAAAATCCAACTCCGGCATGATACAAGTTGCAAGATCACCCAGCTAGCCTATGATGGGCTGTCACTAGATAGGCTTAACTGTCAACTTTCCCATGGCTGCGACCTTCTCAGCCAGAGCTACACTCAAGAATACACGATCAATGAAACCCTATGGGGAAAATCAAACTCCGACATGATACAAGTTGCAAGATCACCCAGCTAGCCTATGATGGGCTGTCACTAGATAGGCTTAACTGTCAACTTTCCCATGGCTGCGACCTTCTCAGCCAGAGCTACACTCAAGAATACACGATCAATGAAACCCTATGGGGAAAATCAAACTCCGACATGATACAAGTTGCAAGATCACCCAGCTAGCCTATGATGGGCTGTCACTAGATAGGCTTAACTGTCAACTTTCCCATGGCTGCGTCGTTCTCAGCCCGAGCTACACTCAAGAGTACACGATCAATGAAGCGCTATGGGGAAAATTAAACTCCTGCTTGATAGAAGTTGCCGAGTAAACGATCAATGAAACTCTATGGGGAAAATCCAACTCCGGCATGATACAAGTTGCAAGATCACCCAGCTAGCCTATGATGGGCTGTCACTAGATAGGCTTAACTGTCAACTTTCCCATGGCTGGGACCTTCTCAGCCAGAGCTACACTCAAGAATACACGATCAATGAAACCCTATGGGGAAAATCAAACTCCGACATGATACAAGTTGCAAGATCACCCAGCTAGCCTATGATGGGCTGTCACTAGATAGGCTTAACTGTCAACTTTCCCATGGCTGCGTCGTTCTCAGCCCGAGCTACACTCAAGAGTACACGATCAATGAAGCGCTATGGGGAAAATTAAACTCCTGCTTGATAGAAGTTGCCGAGTAAACGATCAATGAAACTCTATGGGGAAAATCCAACTCCGGCATGATACAAGTTGCAAGATCACCCAGCTAGCCTATGATGGGCTGTCACTAGATAGGCTTAACTGTCAACTTTCCCATGGCTGCGACCTTCTCAGCCAGAGCTACACTCAAGAATACACGATCAATGAAACCCTAAGGGGAAAATCAAACTCCGACATGATACAAGTTGCAAGATCACCCAGCTAGCCTATGATGGGCTGTCACTAGATAGGCTTAACTGTCAACTTTCCCATGGCTTCGACCTTCTCAGCCAGAGCTACACTCAAGAATACACGATCAATGAAACCCTATGGGGAAAATCAAACTCCGACATGATACAAGTTGCAAGATCACCCAGCTAGCCTATGATGGGCTGTCACTAGATAGGCTTAACTGTCAACTTTCCCATGGCTGCGTCGTTCTCAGCCCGAGCTACACTCAAGAGTACACGATCAATGAAGCGCTACGGGGAAAATTAAACTCCTGCTTGATAGAAGTTGCCGAGTAAACGATCAATGAAACCCTATGGGGAAAATCAAACTCCGACATGATACAAGTTGCAAGATCACCCAGCTAGCCTATGATGGGCTGTCACTAGATATGCTTAACTGTCAACTTTCCCATGGCTGCGTCGTTCTCAGCCCGAGCTACACTCAAGAGTACACTATCAATGAAGCGCTACGGGGAAAATTAAACTCCTGCTTGATAGAAGTTGCCGAGTAAACGATCAATGAAACTCTATGGGGAAAATCCAACTCCGGCATGATACAAGTTGCAAGATCACCCAGCTAGCCTATGATGGGCTGTCACTAGATAGGCTTAACTGTCAACTTTCCCATGGCTGCGACCTTCTCAGCCAGAGCTACACTCAAGAATACACGATCAATGAAACCCTATGGGGAAAATCAAACTCCGACATGATACAAGTTGCAAGATCACCCAGCTAGCCTATGATGGGCTGTCACTAGATAGGCTTAACTGTCAACTTTCCCATGGCTGGGACCTTCTCAGCCAGAGCTACGCTCAAGAATACACGATCAATGAAACCCTATGGGGAAAATCAAACTCCGACATGATACAAGTTGCAAGATCACCCAGCTAGCCTATGATGGGCTGTCACTAGATAGGCTTAACTGTCAACTTTCCCATGGCTGCGTCGTTCTCAGCCCGAGCTACACTCAAGAGTACACGATCAATGAAGCGCTATGGGGAAAATTAAACTCCTGCTTGATAGAAGTTGCCGAGTAAACGATCAATGAAACCCTATGGGGAAAATCCAACTCCGGCATGATACAAGTTGCAAGATCACCCAGCTAGCCTATGATGGGCTGTCACTAGATAGGCTTAACTGTCAACTTTCACATGGCTGCGACCTTCTCAGCCAGAGCTACACTCAAGAATACACGATCAATGAAACTCTATGGGGAAAATCAAACTCCGACATGATACAAGTTGCAAGATCACCCAGCTAGCCTATGATGGGCTGTCACTAGATAGGCTTAACTGTCAACTTTCCCATGGCTGCGTCGTTCTCAGCCCGAGCTACACTCAAGAGTACACGATCAATGAAGCGCTATGGGGAAATTTAAACTCCTGCTTGATAGAAGTTGCCGAGTAAACGATCAATGAAACTCTATGGGGAAAATCCAACTCCGGCATGATACAAGTTGCAAGATCACCCAGCTAGCCTATGATGGGCTGTCACTAGATAGGCTTAACTGTCAACTTTCCCATGGCTGGGACCTTCTCAGCCAGAGCTACACTCAAGAATACACGATCAATGAAACCCTATGGGGAAAATCAAACTCCGACATGATACAAGTTGCAAGATCACCCAGCTAGCCTATGATGGGCTGTCACTAGATAGGCTTAACTGTCAACTTTCCCATGGCTGCGTCGTTCTCAGCCCGAGCTACACTCAAGAGTAAACGATCAATGAAGCGCTATGGGGAAAATTAAACTCCTGCTTGATAGAAGTTGCCGAGTAAACGATCAATGAAACTCTATGGGGAAAATCCAACTCCGGCATGATACAAGTTGCAAGATCACCCAGCTAGCCTATGATGGGCTGTCACTAAATAGGCTTAACTGTCAACTTTCCCATGGCTGCGACCTTCTCAGCCAGAGCTACACTCAAGAATACACGATCAATGAAACCCTATGGGGAAAATCAAACTCCGACATGATACAAGTTGCAAGATCACCCAGCTAGCCTATGATGGGCTGTCACTAGATAGGCTTAACTGTCAACTTTCCCATGGCTGCGTCGTTCTCAGCCCGAGCTACACTCAAGAGTACACGATCAATGAAGCGCTATGGGGAAAATTAAACTCCTGCTTGATAGAAGTTTCCGAGTAAACGATCAATGAAACTCTATGGGGAAAATCCAACTCCGGCATGATACAAGTTGCAAGATCACCCAGATAGCCTATGATGGGCTGTCACTAGATAGGCTTAACTGTCAACTTTCCCATGGCTGCGACCTTCTCAGCCAGAGCTACACTCAAGAATACACGATCAATGAAACCCTATAGGGAAAATCAAACTCCGACATGATACAAGTTGCAAGATCACCCAGCTAGCCTATGATGGGCTGTCACTAGATAGGCTTAACTGTCAACTTTCCCATGGCTGCGTCGTTCTCAGCTCGAGCTACACTCAAGAGTACACGATCAATGAAGCGCTATGGGGAAAATTAAACTCCTGCTTGATAGAAGTTGCCGAGTAAACGATCAATGAAACTCTATGGGGAAAATCCAACTCCGGCATGATACAAGTTGCAAGATCACCCAGCTAGCCTATGATGGGCTGTCACTAGATAGGCTTAACTGTCAACTTTCCCATGGCTGGGACCTTCTCAGCCAGAGCTACACTCAAGAATACACGATCAATGAAACCCTATGGGGAAAATCAAACTCCGACATGATACAAGTTGCAAGATCACCCAGCTAGCCTATGATGGGCTGTCACTAGATAGGCTTAACTGTCAACTTTCCCATGGCTGCGACCTTCTCAGCCAGAGCTACACTCAAGAATACACGATCAATGAAACCCTATGGGGAAAATCAAACTCCGACATGATACAAGTTGCAAGATCACCCAGCTAGCCTATGATGGGCTGTCACTAGATAGGCTTAACTGTCAACTTTCCCATGGCTGCGACCTTCTCAGCCAGAGCTACACTCAAGAATACACGATCAATGAAACCCTATGGGGAAAATCAAACTCCGACATGATACAAGTTGCAAGATCACCCAGCTAGCCTATGATGGGCTGTCACTAGATAGGCTTAACTGTCAACTTTCCCATGGCTGCGTCGTTCTCAGCCCGAGCTACACTCAAGAGTACACGATCAATGAAGCGCTACGGGGAAAATTAAACTCCTGCTTGATAGAAGTTGCCGAGTAAACGATCAATGAAACCCTATGGGGAAAATCCAACTCCGGCATGATACAAGTTGCAAGATCACCCAGCTAGCCTATGATGGGCTGTCACTAGATAGGCTTAACTGTCAACTTTCCCATGGCTGCGACCTTCTCAGCCAGAGCTACACTCAAGAATACACGATCAATGAAACCCTATGGGAAAATCAAACTCCGACATGATACAAGTTGCAAGATCACACAGCTAGCCTATGATGGGCTGTCACTAGATATGCTTAACTGTCAACTTTCCCATGGCTGCGTCGTTCTCAGCCCGAGCTACACTCAAGAGTACACGATCAATGAAGCGCTATGGGGAAAATTAAACTCCTGCTTGATAGAAGTTGCCGAGTAAACGATCAATGAAACTCTATGGGGAAAATCCAACTCCGGCATGATACAAGTTGCAAGATCACCCAGCTAGCCTATGATGGGCTGTCACTAGATAGGCTTAACTGTCAACTTTCCCATGGCTGGGACCTTCTCAGCCAGAGCTACACTCAAGAATACACGATCAATGAAACCCTATGGGGAAAATCAAACTCCGACATGATACAAGTTGCAAGATCACCCAGCTAGCCTATGATGGGCTGTCACTAGATAGGCTTAACTGTCAACTTTCCCATGGCTGCGACCTTCTCAGCCAGAGCTACACTCAAGAATACACGATCAATGAAACCCTATGGGGAAAATCAAACTCCGACATGATACAAGTTGCAAGATCACCCAGCTAGCCTATGATGGGCTGTCACTAGATAGGCTTAACTGTCAACTTTCCCATGGCTGCGACCTTCTCAGCCAGAGCTACACTCAAGAATACACGATCAATGAAACCCTATGGAGAAAATCAAACTCCGACATGATACAAGTTGCAAGATCACCCAGCTAGCCTATGATGGGCTGTCACTAGATAGGCTTAACTGTCAACTTTCCCATGGCTGCGTCGTTCTCAGCCCGAGCTACACTCAAGAGTACACGATCAATGAAGCGCTATGGGGAAAATTAAACTCCTGCTTGATAGAAGTTGCCGAGTAAACGATCAATGAAACTCTATGGGGAAAATCCAACTCCGGCATGATACAAGTTGCAAGATCACCCAGCTAGCCTATGATGGGCTGTCACTAGATAGGCTTAACTGTCAACTTTCCCATGGCTTCGACCTTCTCAGCCAGAGCTACACTCAAGAATACACGATCAATGAAACCCTATGGGGAAAATCAAACTCCGACATGATACAAGTTGCAAGATCACCCAGCTAGCCTATGATGGGCTGTCACTAGATAGGCTTAACTGTCAACTTTCCCATGGCTGCGTCGTTCTCAGCCCGAGCTACACTCAAGAGTACACGATCAATGAAGCGCTATGGGGAAAATTAAACTCCTGCTTGATAGAAGTTGCCGAGTAAACGATCAATGAAACTCTATGGGGAAAATCCAACTCCGGCATGATACAAGTTGCAAGATCACCCAGCTAGCCTATGATGGGCTGTCACTAGATAGGCTTAACTGTCAACTTTCCCATGGCTGCGACCTTCTCAGCCAGAGCTACACTCAAGAATACACGATCAATGAAACCCTATGGGGAAAATCAAACTCCGACATGATACAAGTTGCAAGATCACCCAGCTAGCCTATGATGGGCTGTCACTAGATAGGCTTAACTGTCAACTTTTCCCATGGCTGCGACCTTCTCAGCCAGAGCTACACTCAAGAATACACGATCAATGAAACCCTATGGGGAAAATCAAACTCCGACATGATACAAGTTGCAAGATCACCCAGCTAGCCTATGATGGGCTGTCACTAGATAGGCTTAACTGTCAACTTTCCCATGGCTGCGTCGTTCTCAGCCCGAGCTACACTCAAGAGTACACGATCAATGAAGCGCTATGGGGAAAATTAAACTCCTGCTTGATAGAAGTTGCCGAGTAAACGATCAATGAAACTCTATGGGGAAAATCCAACTCCGGCATGATACAAGTTGCAAGATCACCCAGCTAGCCTATGATGGGCTGTCACTAGATAGGCTTAACTGTCAACTTTCCCATGGCTGCGACCTTCTCAGCCAGAGCTACACTCAAGAATACACGATCAATGAAACCCTATGGGGAAAATCAAACTCCGACATGATACAAGTTGCAAGATCACCCAGCTAGCCTATGATGGGCTGTCACTAGATAGGCTTAACTGTCAACTTTCCCATGGCTG
Organism: Leptodactylus fuscus; assembly: GCF_031893055.1. NCBI lineage: Eukaryota > Metazoa > Chordata > Amphibia > Anura > Leptodactylidae > Leptodactylus > Leptodactylus fuscus. The sequence continues at coordinate 4,793 of NW_027440706.1, read as the reverse complement.
CGACCTTCTCAGCCAGAGCTACACTCAAGAATACACGATCAATGAAACCCTATGGGGAAAATCAAACTCCGACATGATACAAGTTGCAAGATCACCCAGCTAGCCTATGATGGGCTGTCACTAGATAGGCTTAACTGTCAACTTTCCCATGGCTGCGTCGTTCTCAGCCCGAGCTACACTCAAGAGTACACGATCAATGAAGCGCTATGGGGAAAATTAAACTCCTGCTTGATAGAAGTTGCCGAGTAAACGATCAATGAAACTCTATGGGGAAAATCCAACTCCGGCATGATACAAGTTGCAAGATCACCCAGCTAGCCTATGATGGGCTGTCACTAGATAGGCTTAACTGTCAACTTTCCCATGGCTGCGACCTTCTCAGCCAGAGCTACACTCAAGAATACACGATCAATGAAACCCTATGGGGAAAATCAAACTCCGACATGATACAAGTTGCAAGATCACCCAGCTAGCCTATGATGGGCTGTCACTAGATAGGCTTAACTGTCAACTTTCCCATGGCTGCGACCTTCTCAGCCAGAGCTACACTCAAGAATACACGATCAATGAAACCCTATGGGGAAAATCAAACTCCGACATGATACAAGTTGCAAGATCACCCAGCTAGCCTATGATGGGCTGTCACTAGATAGGCTTAACTGTCAACTTTCCCATGGCTGCGTCGTTCTCAGCCCGAGCTACACTCAAGAGTACACGATCAATGAAGCGCTATGGGGAAAATTAAAACTCCGACATGATACAAGTTGCAAGATCACCCAGCTAGCCTATGATGGGCTGTCACTAGATAGGCTTAACTGTCAACTTTCCCATGGCTGCGTCGTTCTCAGCCCGAGCTACACTCAAGAGTACACGATCAATGAAGCGCTATGGGGAAAATTAAACTCCTGCTTGATAGAAGTTGCCGAGTAAACGATCAATGAAACTCTATGGGGAAAATCCAACTCCGGCATGATACAAGTTGCAAGATCACCCAGCTAGCCTATGATGGGCTGTCACTAGATAGGCTTAACTGTCAACTTTCCCATGGCTGGCGACCTTCTCAGCCAGAGCTACACTCAAGAATACACGATCAATGAAACCCTATGGGGAAAATCAAACTCCGACATGATACAAGTTGCAAGATCACCCAGCTAGCCTATGATGGGCTGTCACTAGATAGGCTTAACTGTCAACTTTCCCATGGCTGCGTCGTTCTCAGCCCGAGCTACACTCAAGAGTGCACGATCAATGAAGCGCTATGGGGAAAATTAAACTCCTGCTTGATAGAAGTTGCCGAGTAAACGATCAATGAAACCCTATGGGGAAAATCCAACTCCGGCATGATACAAGTTGCAAGATCACCCAGCTAGCCTATGATGGGCTGTCACTAGATAGGCTTAACTGTCAACTTTCCCATGGCTGCGACCTTCTCAGCCAGAGCTACACTCAAGAATACACGATCAATGAAACTCTATGGGGAAAATCAAACTCCGACATGATACAAGTTGCAAGATCACCCAGCTAGCCTATGATGGCTGTCACTAGATAGGCTTAACTGTCAACTTTCCCATGGCTGCGACCTTCTCAGCCAGAGCTACACTCAAGAATACACGATCAATGAAACCCTATGGAGAAAATCAAACTCCGACATGATACAAGTTGCAAGATCACCCAGCTAGCCTATGATGGGCTGTCACTAGATAGGCTTAACTGTCAACTTTCCCATGGCTGCGTCGTTCTCAGCCCGAGCTACACTCAAGAGTACACGATCAATGAAGCGCTATGGGGAAAATTAAACTCCTGCTTGATAGAAGTTGCCGAGTAAACGATCAATGAAACTCTATGGGGAAAATCCAACTCCGGCATGATACAAGTTGCAAGATCACCCAGCTAGCCTATGATGGGCTGTCACTAGATAGGCTTAACTGTCAACTTTCCCATGGCTGCGACCTTCTCAGCCAGAGCTACACTCAAGAATACACGATCAATGAAACCCTATGGGGAAAATCAAACTCCGACATGATACAAGTTGCAAGATCACCCAGCTAGCCTATGATGGGCTGTCACTAGATAGGCTTAACTGTCAACTTTCCCATGGCTGCGACCTTCTCAGCCAGAGCTACACTCAAGAATACACGATCAATGAAACCCTATGGGGAAAATCAAACTCCGACATGATACAAGTTGCAAGATCACCCAGCTAGCCTATGATGGGCTGTCACTAGATAGGCTTAACTGTCAACTTTCCCATGGCTGCGTCGTTCTCAGCCCGAGCTACACTCAAGAGTACACGATCAATGAAGCGCTATGGGGAAAATTAAACTCCTGCTTGATAGAAGTTGCCGAGTAAACGATCAATGAAACTCTATGGGGAAAATCCAACTCCGGCATGATACAAGTTGCAAGATCACCCAGCTAGCCTATGATGGGCTGTCACTAGATAGGCTTAACTGTCAACTTTCCCATGGCTGCGACCTTCTCAGCCAGAGCTACACTCAAGAATACACGATCAATGAAACCCTAAGGGGAAAATCAAACTCCGACATGATACAAGTTGCAAGATCACCCAGCTAGCCTATGATGGGCTGTCACTAGATAGGCTTAACTGTCAACTTTCCCATGGCTGCGACCTTCTCAGCCAGAGCTACACTCAAGAATACACGATCAATGAAACCCTATGGGGAAAATCAAACTCCGACATGATACAAGTTGCAAGATCACCCAGCTAGCCTATGATGGGCTGTCACTAGATAGGCTTAACTGTCAACTTTCCCATGGCTGCGTCGTTCTCAGCCCGAGCTACACTCAAGAGTACACGATCAATGAAGCGCTACGGGGAAAATTAAACTCCTGCTTGATAGAAGTTGCCGAGTAAACGATCAATGAAACCCTATGGGGAAAATCAAACTCCGACATGATACAAGTTGCAAGATCACCCAGCTAGCCTATGATGGGCTGTCACTAGATATGCTTAACTGTCAACTTTCCCATGGCTGCGTCGTTCTCAGCCCGAGCTACACTCAAGAGTACACTATCAATGAAGCGCTATGGGGAAAATTAAACTCCTGCTTGATAGAAGTTGCCGAGTAAACGATCAATGAAACTCTATGGGGAAAATCCAACTCCGGCATGATACAAGTTGCAAGATCACCCAGCTAGCCTATGATGGGCTGTCACTAGATAGGCTTAACTGTCAACTTTCCCATGGCTGCGACCTTCTCAGCCAGAGCTACACTCAAGAATACACGATCAATGAAACCCTATGGGGAAAATCAAACTCCGACATGATACAAGTTGCAAGATCACCCAGCTAGCCTATGATGGGCTGTCACTAGATAGGCTTAACTGTCAACTTTCCCATGGCTGGGACCTTCTCAGCCAGAGCTACGCTCAAGAATACACGATCAATGAAACCCTATGGGGAAAATCAAACTCCGACATGATACAAGTTGCAAGATCACCCAGCTAGCCTATGATGGGCTGTCACTAGATAGGCTTAACTGTCAACTTTCCCATGGCTGCGTCGTTCTCAGCCCGAGCTACACTCAAGAGTACACGATCAATGAAGCGCTATGGGGAAAATTAAACTCCTGCTTGATAGAAGTTGCCGAGTAAACGATCAATGAAACCCTATGGGGAAAATCCAACTCCGGCATGATACAAGTTGCAAGATCACCCAGCTAGCCTATGATGGGCTGTCACTAGATAGGCTTAACTGTCAACTTTCACATGGCTGCGACCTTCTCAGCCAGAGCTACACTCAAGAATACACGATCAATGAAACTCTATGGGGAAAATCAAACTCCGACATGATACAAGTTGCAAGATCACCCAGCTAGCCTATGATGGGCTGTCACTAGATAGGCTTAACTGTCAACTTTCCCATGGCTGCGTCGTTCTCAGCCCGAGCTACACTCAAGAGTACACGATCAATGAAGCGCTATGGGGAAATTTAAACTCCTGCTTGATAGAAGTTGCCGAGTAAACGATCAATGAAACTCTATGGGGAAAATCCAACTCCGGCATGATACAAGTTGCAAGATCACCCAGCTAGCCTATGATGGGCTGTCACTAGATAGGCTTAACTGTCAACTTTCCCATGGCTGGGACCTTCTCAGCCAGAGCTACACTCAAGAATACACGATCAATGAAACCCTATGGGGAAAATCAAACTCCGACATGATACAAGTTGCAAGATCACCCAGCTAGCCTATGATGGGCTGTCACTAGATAGGCTTAACTGTCAACTTTCCCATGGCTGCGTCGTTCTCAGCCCGAGCTACACTCAAGAGTAAACGATCAATGAAGCGCTATGGGGAAAATTAAACTCCTGCTTGATAGAAGTTGCCGAGTAAACGATCAATGAAACTCTATGGGGAAAATCCAACTCCGGCATGATACAAGTTGCAAGATCACCCAGCTAGCCTATGATGGGCTGTCACTAAATAGGCTTAACTGTCAACTTTCCCATGGCTGCGACCTTCTCAGCCAGAGCTACACTCAAGAATACACGATCAATGAAACCCTATGGGGAAAATCAAACTCCGACATGATACAAGTTGCAAGATCACCCAGCTAGCCTATGATGGGCTGTCACTAGATAGGCTTAACTGTCAACTTTCCCATGGCTGCGTCGTTCTCAGCCCGAGCTACACTCAAGAGTAAACGATCAATGAAGCGCTATGGGGAAAATTAAACTCCTGCTTGATAGAAGTTTCCGAGTAAACGATCAATGAAACTCTATGGGGAAAATCCAACTCCGGCATGATACAAGTTGCAAGATCACCCAGATA